>NW_013952408.1:3624694-3637629 GCF_001266775.1 Austrofundulus limnaeus | reverse complement strand
CACACACACACACACACAATGAACCAATAAAACAAACATAATAGACTAAATCCATCCATCCATCCATTTTCTGTACACGCTTCTTAATAGACTAAATAAAATATATATTCCCGTGGCATTTAGGGATTGAAATGAGAATTAATTATCTTTTAAAACAGCACGGGGTTTATGAGGGGGTCCCTGGATTTTTTTTTTGCCATTGTAAGGGGTCCCCATATGGAAAAGGTTTGAGAACCCCTGCTGTAGAGGGAAGCGGCTATGATGATGTGTTGAAATGGGCGGGACAGAAGTGGAAGGAGGTTCTTAAAGAGACAGAGGCCAATTTCAAGGTGTTTAGAAGAGGAAGCGATGAGAAGATAAGTTCATTTTCTATTTAAACATAAAACAGCATTTTAATAATAACAACTAAAGGTGACATAGTTACTTTATTATGATATAAATTTAAATATATGCCTGAGAAACACATAATATTGCCCCTTTAAGAATGTTTTGAAGTACTTTTCTGAGCAGCACCAACAATTAATGATGATTTTGAGGAGAAAAGCTTTCTATTATCGCTACTTTCTCATTGCACTAGAAAAGCTACTTTCAATACCAGCTGGGAAATCCTGAATGGTTGGAGTTCGTTTTTCTTTCAAATGACATCAAGAAATCTCTGTTAAAAACCTACGAAAATAGGATTCAGACCACTTTTCCAGGGGTCTTCCCGATTAGCAAGGCAAATCAATCCATATCTCTGGAACAGCTCATGATATCAGGATGATCTGGGTATTAAAATGTAGCTTAAAAACCCTGAAAATGTGCTTAGTTTATTTTGATCATATCAGACTTAATCCCTGATTTGATGTGATGGGTCACAAATGGTCAATCCAAACAATTCTTATGATTAGGGAAAAAAAAACTACTTAATCTCCCTGACTGTATCATGCTGAAAAAGTCATTTTTAAGTAAATGCTTTCACCTGTGGGTGAGGAAGGTCCTCCAGATCTTCCATTTGATTATATTAAAACTTTAGTGGGTCTAAAATGGCTTTGGTTAACATTTCCACTTTTGTCCTCAGAACTGCAGAGTATGCGTCCAGTGTGGAACACGAACCAGTGGACAGTGGCATCACACCAGCCTGCTGTGTGAGAACTGTGTCCAAAACCAGGACCCTACTCTGTGCTGTCCCACGTGTTCTTGTATTCTGGACCACGAGCATCACAAAGACTTACTGTTCTGCCAAACTTGTAAGAGGTAAGAAACATTTTCCTCAAATGTGTTTTGTTTTTTATTTGTGCTTGTAAATGCTGAGGAAACTAATAGAAGCATGGTGTAATTTAAATCTGAACCCTAATGATTGGAGAGATATCTGCATGACAGTTTATTTGCACTTCTTTCAGATGGCTACATCTGGAATGTGAGCGTCAGAACTCAGGCCAAGGAGAAATCCACCCCAGGGAGGACTATGTTTGTTCCAACTGCAGGTCTCCCACTGCAGGGCACGCGCTACAAGCAGAGGACATGGACCTCGGCCCAGAGCTCAGCCCTCAATCAGCCTCCATGCACACAGACTCTGAGACTGGCTTACAGCAGGCTCAAAAGCACACAGACCTAGAAGGTGGCTCTCAGCTGCCCTCTGAAATGCACAACGACCCTAAACCGGAAGTACTTGCTGTCCCATTGCACTCAGATCCAGAGCCTGTTCAGGTTACCGTCCAGGAAAACATGTTGGCCAAATCAGACCAGAAACCTGGTGAGTCTAGATTCCAAAAAATGGATTATACACATATTACCTTCTCATTATTTCACTCTATCTTTTTTTTTTAATTCATCTATTTCTATGAGTTACTGTTTTTATATCTAAAATCTGGTTTATTTAAGCTCTGCCAGCACTAGTGTGCCTAAACAAGAAAAAGCACAGTGAGCTGAGGATGCCATAAGCAGCTATGCAGCCCACTGGTTTAACCAGCTGATTTCTCTGACTACACAGAATGGATAAGAGTATCACGATAGTGATTATATCACAGGTCCGCTGTCTGCTAACTTGCCTTGGAGCTTTGCTGGCTCATTCATTACTGCTCACACAGCCTGTCTGCTTGTACTGCTCACCATGCGCAGATGGTCTCGTTTTACTTTTTTCCCTATCTTCTTATTTGACTTGGCTAACAAATGATGGCTTTTTCTGCTTTGTGTTTTAGGACATTGTTTGTGAGCTATCTGTTCATTCACGGGTAGCTGGTTTAATTTTAACACCTTTAAAAAAACTCATGTTTTTTTGACCTACATACAGCGGGTAAAATAAGTATTGAACACGTCACCATTTTTYTCAGTAAATATATTACTAGAGGTGCTAATGACATGAAATTTTCACCAGATGTYGGTAACAACCCAAGTGATCCATACATACAAAGAAATCAAACCATAAATGTCCAGAAATGAAGTTATTTGTAATAATGTGGAATGGCACAGGGAAAAAGTATTGAACACACTTACTGAAATTTATCTAATACTTTGTACAAAAGCCTTTGTTGGCAATGACAGCTTCAAGACGCCTCCTGTATGGAGAAACTAGTGGCATGCATTGCTCAGGTGTGATTTTGGCCCATTCTTCCACACAAACAGTCTTCAAATCTTGAAGGTTTCGTGGACCTCTTCTATGAACTCTGATCTTTAGTTCTTTCCATAGATTTTCTGTTGGATTCAGGTCAGGTCAGGGGTGTCAAACTCCAGTCCTCGAGGGCCGCTATCCTGCATGTTTTAGAGGTTTTCCAGCTCCAACACACCTGATTCAGTGATTGAATTAACTCTTCAAATTGGGCAGAAGCCTATTAATTACCCAGCGATCAAAATCWGGTGTGTTGGAGCAAGAAAACCTCTAAAACATGCAGGATAGCGGCCCTCGAGGACAGGAGTTTGACACCCCTGGGTCAGGTGATCGGCTGGGCCATTCCAGCAGCTTTATTTTTTTTCTCTGGAACCAGTTGAGTTTCCTTGACTTTGTTTGGGCTCATTGTCTTGCTGAAATGTCCAGCCATGTTTCATCTTCATCATCCTGGTAGATGGAAGCAGATTTTTATCAAGAATGTCTCTGTACATTTTTCCACTCATCCTTCCTTCAATTATTTGAAGTTTGCCAGTACCATATGCTGAAAAACAGCCCCACACCATGATGTTCCCACCTCCAAACTTCACTGTTGGTATGGTGTTTTTGGGCTGATGTGCAGTGCCATTTGACCTCCAAACATGGTGTGTATTCTGGGATCCAAACAGTTCAATGTTGGTCTCATCTGACCAGACTATATTCTTCCAGTATTTCACAGGGTTGTTTAAATGTTGAGCAGCAAACTTTAAAGGAGCTTCAACATGCTGTTTCTTCAGCAGTGGAGTCTTGCRTGGTGAGCGTGCATACAGGCCAAGGTGGTTGAGTGCATTACTTATTGTTTTCTTTGAAACAATCGTACCTGTTAATTCCAGGTCTTTCTGAAGCTCTCCACAAGTGGTCCTTGGCTCTTGGACAACTCTTCTGAAAATTCTTTTCACTCCGCTGTCAGAAATCTTGTGAGGAGCACCTGGTCGTGGTCGGTTTATGGTGAAATAATGTTCTTTCCACTTCTGAATTATGGCCCCAACAGTGCTCACTGGAACCTTCAGAAGTTYAGACATTCTTCTGTAACCGATGCCATCATTATGCTTTGCAACAATTAGGTTGTGAAGGTCTTGAGAGAGCTCTTTACTTTTACCCATCATCAGATGTTTCTTGTGTGATACCTGGCCATCATTTGGGACTGAACCAGCTGATATTAATTTGCACTGACAAGGGGCAGGCTTGCTTTCTAATTACTGAGAGAGTTCAGCTGGTGTCTTGGCTTTCCATGCCTTTTTACACCTCCCTTTCTTCATGTGTTCAATACCTTTTCCCTGTGCCATTCCACATTATTACAAATAACTTCATTTCTGGACATTTATGGTTTGATTTCTTTGTATGTATGGATCACTTGGGTTGTTACCRRCATCTGGTGAAAATTTCATGTCATTAGCACCTCTAGTAATATATTTACTGAGAAAATTTACTGAGAATAATGGTGACGTGTTCAATACTTATTTTACCCTCTGTATATGCTTTGACCACAAATGAAACTGGGAATTTTTTTTTACTTTTTTGTACGTGTTTTGTTTGTTGTGTGTCTGTTTATAATAAATAAGCTTCCCTTTTGAGTTAGGGCTGGTCACCAGTTTTTGTGGCGCAATGTGGTTTTAAAGTCCCCTTTTTCAAAGCAACAAAAATTGTCAATCCCACAGTTCCCAGGCTTGAGCAAGCTCTCCTGCCCCTTTCAGGATTTTTAAAAAAAAGTGCTGGAAGGTTTTTTACAGACTGGAATTGCACCTCCCCCATCAGTCGGTGCAAGCAGTCAGCTATGTGTAAAGCCGAGTTCCCACCAAACGCAACTCGAGCAGCAAAAATGCTCCTGACGCATGTTTTTGGCTGCTTGCCAACAGATGTCCATTCAGATCGATCCCGTCTGAAGACGGGCAATGGGAGGAGCATCTTTGTTTGTTTTCCGGTCTGTTTACGGTTGAAATAAAGATAAAATAAAGAAAATGGCTTTGCTTTCTTTACTAAAGGGCAAGCGAACATTGCACACAGCAGATAATCAATTCACCAGATAATTTAGAGGTGCTCTGACTGACTTTTTTTTTCAGACTGGTGTTGTACGAAATTCAGTTCCCCTGTGAAAATCTGTTCCCCCTATGTTGTGAGCGCCTCCCTCATATTAACCATTTAGGATTGGTCTGATGTTATGCCTGGACCAGTGATTCTCTCTAAGGTTAACCAGTAGGGGGAACGGATTTTCACAGTGGAACTGAATTTCGTACATCACCGGGACCAGACTAGAGGCGCGTAGAGGGAGGAGCGTCTTGGTTTTTTTCCGGTCTGTCTTTAATGACGGTTGAAATAAAGATCAAATAAAAGAAATGGCTTTTTTTTGTTTACTAAWGAACAAGCGAATGTTGCACACACCAGATAATTAATTCACCAGATAATTTAGAGGCGTTTTGTTCGGTTAAGTTTCACCACTCCAGGAGCTGCGAGCTAACGGACTTTATTTTTTTTGTCCCGAGCGAGCTGCTGACTGATCACTTCAGTGCTGATATCTCCAGCCAGAACACCAACTGCAAACGGTCTATTTCAGCTAAAAAGGCTCCTGTCTGTCTGTGTCAGGTTCATGAAACTGTCACGTGAAAAAAAAATTCTCTCTTGATTGGTTGCTGCCACGCAGCGAGCAGCCAAAGTTCAATTTGTTGAACTCCAGCAGCCGCTGCTTTGGACGTGCCGCATGCACGGAAAATGCTCTGCCGCATCCTGCCGCTATCTTGCGCGCTACTCTAAACTGCCAAAATGTGCCGCAACACGCTGCGCTGCTCCTAGATGCGCATCCACCATAGACTTTGCATGTAAACTGGCTGCTTTGGCTGCTCAAAATGCGTTTGGTGGGAACCCGGCTTAAGGCCTACTGCTAGCTAAAAATCATGTCTTGGCTGAGTCAATAATTACAATTTCACTACCACAAAGCAACATCTTTGACATAAAGCTATTGAAAGACGAATAAATATGTTAAGCTAAAAACTTTAGCATGCAATAGAAAAACTGCTGTGCATTTGTTACAATAGTGAATTGATAACGCACTAATTTGATGTATGATTCTTACTTTAATACCCCAGTATTGATGCTTCAGCTTGTCCATGCTGAACTTCATATGGCTTTCAAATGTTTAAAGAGGAATGTTATTTCAATACAAAATTCTAATTAAAATGTGTAATTTAACTATACTCCCACTCCTGCATTTAATGCAAACAAAGTTCTTAACCATCACACAAAGTTCCTCTTATCATCAGTTCAGAGTGTGAGGATGTGTTTATATTGATGCTGTTAAATCTGTCCCGTCGGTGCAGTTAGGTCTGACTTTAGACATGTGCTGCAGACTAAATAACTTCACCTCTCATTCATAACTTTTATTCATTGTGGAAAATCCAGGAACCAGTGCGTCGATGTGAGTGTGAATGTGTGAGCTGAGCTTGGTCAATAGCCGATAGCAAGAGGCTGCAGAAAGCCCATCTCCCTAATTTACTTTCTGGCGTGAGCACCGGATGAGCACCTGCAAGCTGCACAGTCATGAGCCCAGAGCGCACAGACCCTGGGATGCTGGTTGTCATGGTTACACCCCTTCCCTGGCAGAGATGCGTAGCAGGTGCATGTGTGTGTCAGGATCAGTGTGACATGGGAACTTGTGGATTGAAATAGTGGGCGCCTCCTTAAGACTAGGCTATCTGTACTGTCAGATGCTGTGTGGCAGAATATTGGCTGGATGTGTGGATTSTTGATGGTCAGGAATGACTGGTTCTATTCATGCTAGACAAGTTGAACACATCGACGGCTTTGATACAAAACWTAAACGGAGAGAGAAAACACTACAAAACTAGAGTGAGAAAATAAATTAATGCRGAAATGTAGCTCATGATTAAAGATTCTCTCGTTTAATTCTGTCTGACTGTTTGTCACTCAAAGTACCATTAGTTTTAGTGTTGCCCCTCTTTGCAGTAGTTTCACTAATAGTAGATATCAGTCCTTGTCTTTTCTTCCCTTTTTAAATTCTTTGGAGGTGTTTTTATTTTGTCTGTGTTCCTAGTCTATCCATACTGTTAGTCGTTGTATTTAAAGAGTTAATGTCTTATCTTAAGCATATTTGCTCTTGATGCACAAATAAATTAAAACATAAATGCATAGTTATATACATATCTGTACTTTTAACTTGGTAATACTGTATGCTTATGTTTATAATACTAGTTATTGTGCACAGTGTAAGTCTGTTCTATTTTTTATATAGACCAAGTTCTTTTATATCAAGGACATTTATATATTTTTTAATGTTTCCTTTTATCCCTTTATGTTTTTATATTGTGATCTGCATATAGGTGGGAATTTGCACTCAAGTTTTTCACTCACCTGTACGCTTGTGCTATGTGTTGTGACAATAAATCTGAATTGAATTGAATTTAAATTAATTAATTATTAATGAACCTCTTTTTAGAAGCATCAGAAGAAGCAGACGTTGATACACAAGTTACAGAACAGTCGGTCAACAAAAACCCAGCTGAATTTAACCCAGGTTTGTACATGTTGTCTAAATATTTCATTATCATTAGGATTCTTTTTTTTATGTAATAGTGATTGATATTAATCATATTTAGTTGATTAAGAGAAGTAAACTATAATTTTATTTTGAAATAACACTATAAGCATTATTTTTTCTTTTTAAAGACTCCAAACCAGCAGCAGGAGCCCAGTTCACTTCCATGGAGGCGCCTACATCTTCAGCTACTCCAAGCCAGGACTCTTTTCCAGCCCCACAGCCTGCAGAGTCACTACCGACAGGAGATATCACATCGCAACTCAAACCAGCAAACACAGAGGCCTGCCCAGAGCAGGGCACGGTCAACCCCAGCACAAAGGATTTTAAGGCCATCATCTCAGCAACCAAAGAACCAAGCACTACATCACAACCTTTCATGGAACCAATGGAAGTCACATTATACCAGCCTTCAGGTGTGGATGTAGTCCGGGCTTCTTTCTTGGAAACTGCTCCAAAAGACCCTAACAAGGAGAGGAAAGAGGGTGTGTTTCACATGACTCTGGCAGAGACTGTGAAGCCTTCATCTTCTTGTACATTAGAGGATATTGGTTCTACACTGGACAGCAAGCCCAAAATGTCCTTTCCCAGCTTGTCTTCAGGGGAGAAGCCCTTCAAAACAGCTGTGGAAAGATTAGTGGAAATGGTTTCTTCTCCCTCCCACTCTTCTCCTCTGGCCAGAGGGACATCTCTCAGAGAACCAGCTCAGACTCAGGTCTTCTCAACACTGAGTGACCACAGCAGTCTAATGCCAACAACTCCTCTTATACCATTCACACCCAAGATTGGCATGGGAAAACCTGCTATTACCAAGAGGAAATTTTCTCCAGGGAGACCACGAGTGAAACAGGTAGGGCTGTAGGCAGCGTGTCCTAAAGATTATTGATGATTATTGGGTTGTTCTACTCAATTCACAGTTTCTGCTCAAGTAATAAACCGAAAGGAATATAGTTTCATAATTGTTGCTGGAACCTCGTGTAATACTTGTGTGTGTCCTTTGGGTCACGCACTATGAAATTGGATTCTTGTGCCGTTTTCGATTGTGCAGTGATGATTGAAGCAGCTTGTATGGCTGTGGGTATTATTTTCAATTACATTGTGTTTTTGGTTGTTTCTCTGTACTTACACTTTGCAGTGCCCCACCCACCCAGGCATAGCAGTAAAACAGCTGTTTCTTCACTCCCTGTCCTCTTTTCATGATTTTTGTGCAACATGAGTTATTAGTCACAGCGTAAAGATCCCAATTTAGTATTAATTACTTTCTGCCAGTTTTGTGTTTTTTATGGCTTAAATGCGTTTTGCTGGCAGTTCTTGCTGTATTCCACCTCAGACATTATCATCAGTCTTTCTATTCATTTCATGGTCACGTCACAAACATGCTTCACTTCATTGTTATATTCATCAAGTCAGATAATTATTATTACCATATTTTGTTGTTCTACATATTACACCATCATTGGCAGTGGGAAATTATTGTTCAGTAAAATATCTCTTTATCATTGGCAATGCTATGTTTAAACTACCACACACTTAATGTCGATTCTCCTAGAATACATTCACGCTCTTAGTTATGATATATTAGGAATGATGCTGGTAAACATGCATCAGTAAATGCATCTGATCTCTTCAGTAAATCACTTAAAATTTGAAATTTCCACTTTAGTCTAAAAATTGCTTGACTAATGCACTGTTTTACCATAATAATGCACAACTTTTGTTTTTCTTGGCATGCCAAACACATGAGATTGCAATGGCAAGATGTAACGACCCCCTGAGCCTCCCTCTCTGTTTTATGGGGCATTAATAACCCTAGCATAATTCTGCTGATGCTACTGCAAGATGCAACTAACATACTGGCCTGTCAGAACTACGCTTTTTAAAGTAGTTGCATGAAAAATGAGAATTGGCTTTAACACATCCTGTAACCTTATAACTTATATGCTTCAGCATGTGGGATTTTTCTCGTACCCCTGCTTGGATGGATGTGTTCTGAGGATTTTACCAAAGATTTACATTAGAAGCTCATCACATTTCTTTAACATCTTTCTTTGTATGTTTTTGTTTCTTTGCTGACTTTGTTTTTAAGTTGCTGCATTTTGTCGCCCTCCTCCCTCCCTCCCTCTCTCTCACTCTCTCACCCATCCCTCCTTACCTTAGGGCGCATGGAGCCCCCATAGCAGTGTGAGCTCACCCTTATCCTGGTCACCAGACCAGCCAGAGGGGTGGGACCCAAGAACCAGGCAGTCCTCTGGCAGCCCCGGGTGGAGCATCAGAGTGGTAAATACAGTGTCTCACCAGAGGTGGTGAGGCAGCTGCTGCCCCCCTCTGCCCTTACCATTGTGACGCACACTCGCTTTGAGTGTTCCTGGTTGTCACTAATGCATACTGTAACCAAAACTAAGAACTAATCTCTGCTCTACAGTGACTAGAAGCTCATAACTTTGTTTGAAGTTGAACTAATCGATCAAAGATATAGGTTTAAGACAGTGCAACTTCTAAACAAACATCTCCGTAACCATTGTTATTTGACCTTTTCTTATACAGCTGTTGTGTTTTATTTCTTAAGACTGACATAGTTTCTATGGTTGCATTCATAAAGCTATTGATCTGGAAGCTCTCATTTATGCAAGCTTTGGGTCAGCTCCACCACAGCTTTTGACACACGGGTGCACTGTTACACTCCAAGCTAATGGGTGGCAATAATGCATTTTTAGCTKTAATAAAAAAGAAGAAATGTGTATCCGTACTCAAAAAAATATATACGTATGTCAGTCTCTTCATCTGGTCCCTAAGTCATTTGTTGTTTGAATGTGGAAAACAGTAGCAGTCCCTTTACGTAGTCTATCATCCATTCTCTTTTTAGTTTTTACTTTTGATTTGACTGTTGACCATGTTTATCTGTGGGGCCACAATAAAAATGCGTGCAGGTGTTGGCTGCATGCATAGACTGCAAAGTCACAAAATCCTGGACTGTATTGGGGGCCCTAAAAGGCAGGTATGGGATAAATCTTGTGCCAGCAGGAATTGAATTTGAATTGCTCAGATTGAATCTGAATGTGCATAAATTGAAATTGAATGCATTGGTTTGAAAAGGAATTTTACTAAACAGAAACTGAATTTAATGGTTTGAAACTGAATTTAAAGTTTTGTATCTGAATTAATTTGCTTTGAAGCTGTATTTTTGTCTATTAAAAATTCAGTTTGACTACTTTCACCTTCAGTTCCAAAATTCAGTTTCATTTCCAAAATTCAGATTTTTGTGTCACACATCCTGGTCCTTGAGAAAGCCAGCCAGAGTAATCAAACACAGATCCACAGATTTAATTTTGACTTTGGTGAAGTTTCCCTTCTGTAATGTAACAGAGTTGATGCAATCCACTGTAAAAGTGACAAAAACAGTTATTTTATTGCAGTGATTAATTTTACCTATAGAAAACGTTACATTTACATCACATCATGAATCAGTCAGCAGCAGCATCTGATCAATATGTGATCCATGATGTGATGTAAATGTAACGTTTTCTATATATACTGTAGGTAAAATTAATCACTGCAATAAAATAACTATTATTGTCACTTTTACGGTGGATTGCATCAACTCCGTTACATACAGAAGGTAAACTTCACCAAACTGAAACATAAATCTGTGGATCTGTGTTTGATTACTCTGGCTGGCTTTCTCAAGGACCAGGATGTGACACAAAAATCTGAATTTTGGAACTGAAATTGAAAGTAGTCAAACTGAATTTTTAATAGACCAGAATACAGTTTCAAAGCAAATTCATTCAAATTCAAAACTTTAAATTCAGTATCAGATCATTAAATTCAGTTTCAATTTAGTGAAATTTATTTTCAAGCCAATGCATTCAATTTCAAATTATGCACATTCWGATTCAATCTGAGCAATTCAAATTCAATTCCTGCTGGCACAAGATTTATCCCATAGGCAGGTACAGATGATGGACTTTACATCACACAGGTGTAGCAGTAAAATGGTCAGCCAAGCAGATGATGGACAGAATTTGTGTCTTATTCTAATGTGTACACTCAGTGATTTGTATTTAAAGAGAAGCTGACTTTAAAAAATGGCTTTAAGAATTAGTCGACTGTGTTTACTCTTAGTTGAGCTTGTTTCAGGTCAGGTTAAATATCACTGTAGCTGTCGATCATTATTTAAAGAAGGGTGCACAGGTTTGGAATGATGATCAGATGCAGCTCAAGTGTGGGAAAAAAAAATTCAGGAAGGTTTTAGGAGGTTCAGTTAGATGTAAGTTTTACAGTCCKGATTAGCCTCAGGCCTCCTGTGGGGAAATGTGCCCGAGGCACACTGAAACTTGGCAGAGACCTTTTCATTTTAATTGATGCCTGTCTAGTAGTGATTTACATCAGTTTAGAAAATGTCAAGAATCAGGTGATTTTTTTATTTTATTTTTTTTTTTTTTTGGTTTCTACTTCTTAAAGCAGTTGTATTTTGGTTTTCTATTGAATGTTTTTTTTTGTACTTCTATTTAATTTGCAGATTTTTTTCTTACTAAATCATATTAAGGTCAGATGCTGCTAACAGAATGTTATAAAGTTGAAATTTAGCATTGAAAATTAATATTGTCAAAAGATAAATATAAAACCTTGTGAAGAGTTTAAGCTTTTTACTTATTTGTTGTAAACCCTCAAGGCTTTTGAACATACAGTATTTTCAGTGTACAGTGCATTGCTAACTTTCAGGATAAAATGACTATCTCACTAAAGTCTCTTTTAATGTTTCACCTGCTAGTTTGCATATCTTCCATTTACAGGCAACTAGACAAGTATTTGTTTGTGTTTAATTGATAATTATATAACGGTAATGAGAAAAAAGTGTCATTAAACCAAGCAGTGACATCAGTTCATTTTCCTAGGTTATGCCGTTTACATTCGATAGTTTGGCATCTGTAACAAAATGCAGAAACAAATCTGACTTTCAGTCTTTGGTTTGTTAAATTGTTATAAGTGATTTCTAARCTTTAAATCTCAAACATCTTTTAAGCTGCATCTGTGGAAGAACTAGTGGGCTGTACAGAAGTTCAGTCCATAGCCAGATCCTGTGTGCGTTTAGTAAATGTTTCTTGCAATCATCTGAACTTCATAGTCTGAATTAAATTGAACTTTCTTTTGGTTCTTCTCTTTCTCTACAGGGTCGAGGCTCAGGCTTCCCTGGTAGGAGGCGGCCCAGAGGTGCAGGTCTGTCAGGTCGAGCTGGACGTGGCAGAGCGAGGGGGAAGAATGGAGTGAGTCCCATCATCAACCCAGGGGTATGAACTATGAACTTTATTGCATTTCATCAAATTTTTTAAAATAGTAAATGAGAAGACATTTTTGTTTCATTAGATAGTTCTGCCTTTAAAAAAACCACAATATTCTGTAGTGCTAAAGTATATTCTAGGTAGTCCAATTAAACTAATCAGTGGTGGATTTCTGCAATAAGAACAGGCTTTATGAGCAGGCAGGTCACTCTTGGAAAAGAGATGTTAATCTCAACAGGTTTTTATCTGATTCAATCATAGTGATGGTTATGATCTTTCTCTAACACCTTTGTTTATTTCATTTGGTTTTCTCCTGATGTTCAGGTCATCACAATAGAAACCCAATACCCCCTCAGAGAGGAGGAGGAGAACGCAATGCATAACACAGTCGTCATATTCTCCAGCAATGACAGTTTCACACTAAAACAGGTGTGTGTGTGTGTGTGTGTGTGTGTGTGTGTGTGTGTGTGTGTGTGTGTGTGTGTGT
>NW_013952408.1:3601888-3622313 GCF_001266775.1 Austrofundulus limnaeus | reverse complement strand
GCTTTGGGCATGTTTTTATGAGAGTATAACATTATAACATGAAATAAAACTCAAAAAAGTTGATTTTACATGATATTGCCCCTTTAAAATTCTGGTTTTAGTATTTATTTCAGTTTATTTTGTTATACATAGTGACAACTTTTTTTAAAAAGCTGTTTCAATTGTAATATTGAAGCATTTATTACATCTGGACTACTGTTTTTAAATCCAGTTATTCATTATGTTGCTTTTTTATTTTAGGACATGTGTGTAGTGTGTGGCAGTTTTGGTCTTGGTGCTGAGGGACGTCTTCTGGCCTGTGCTCAGTGCGGTCAATGCTACCATCCTTTCTGCGTTGGCTTAAAGGTGCAGTATTCTTGTTATTGAGCTGTATATTTCTATATTATGGTTTTTCATTTGTGGGCTGCAACCAGTACGATGCATATCTCAATAAACTACCAGTGATTGGATTGTTTAAAATGCATGAGCAGCAAAAACCGACAAGAAGAAACAATTCAGCCACAATTTACAACATGATTCAGCTTTTTTACATAATACAACGCAAGTTGGTGTGAGTGTTTTATTCAACACGTTATGATGTAATGATACAACGAAGGAAAGGAATCACGCTGTCAGTTGAAACTAATATTTTACTGCCACATAAAAATGACTGCTCACAAACGAGTGTTATTTTAAAATTACATTTTCATAAAACCTGACTAATTACCAAACAATATGCAAAAGGAATCCTGATGCAAAATTAAAAAGCTGCCAGCGGCAGATGTGTTTAACACTGTCAGTAAATCAGCAAAAAGTAGCAAATGTATTTTCTACTTAAATAATGCAACACATTAACACTTTTTCTGGAATATTAGCAGATTCACATAATCAGGGTGAAGCACAGTTTTAGTGTTTGTTGCTGTTTGTATCGACATTACTGCAGTTCTGCTGCTGAACAATAGATGCTGCTGACGACAGAACAGTTCTGCAAAACAAGAGGAACGTCAGCCATTAAAGGACGAGTCAACAGGGACTGTTCTTCATACACAACTCTAACAACATAATTTTTTGTGTTACTGATATTAACCTGCTTATAGATGATTAATTTAATCAACAAGCAGATCAGATTTTTTGGTACAAAGACAAAATGGGCAAACAGATGAAGATTTACCGTATTTATTCAAGTATAATACGTAAAATTAAATCCATAAAATCATCCATAAAGTTGGGGGGTAGTACTATACTCGGATAAATATTTTTACTTATGTATTTTAACTGAAATATCGGCTTCATTCACAAAATGCCTGAGTCCAGAAATGAGACCGCGTCGTAAAAAGCAGTTGAAACGAGCTTACCTCTGACACTCCTTCGTGCTTCAGAGTGAGATAGTAACAGATCCAGGCAGGCGACATGATGCGAAAAAAGTGGAGGGAGTATTCCTRCACCTTAGTAATGATAGCGAACTAATGACATTAGCGTGTAACCGGGCCGCTCCTCAAACAACAACAAACATGTTCGTCTGTAATGGCTGCCGTCTACCGGTGTTCTGAAAAAGTTTGTATCCCTGAAAAACCATTTCCCCACCAGAGGGGGCGCTCACGAGTAAGAAGTAATCTGCTTTTCCCCCACAAGATGGCCCAAATCTCATGTGAAGTCTCTGACTTTTGTGTTGGCGCATCCWGGTGGACTATGTGTAAAATGCCAGAATTCATTTGATGCTGCTACAGCTGATATATATTTGTTGTCAAAATACCTTTTAGTACATATGTTGTTAAAATAAAATGAACAGTCCAATGATCATTTTACTGATACTGTATGTATAAAGACTGCAAAGGCTRAAAAATCTTGTCTGTATGAAAATGGAGGTAGTTTGGTGATTAAATTTTTTATGCTTTTTAAGCTCAAAAAAGGGAGGGGGGTCGTATTATACGTGAGATTGTATTATACACGAATAAATACGGTAACCCCAAAACAGCATAGTTGCATGGCTCTCTAATATCTGGTCACATTGTGCATGTGTGTGTTTGTTAAGCTTTACAAATTAAATCATGTTCACATCCTTAATGCRTACTTTGTTTTTCACCATAGTAATTTTAGCTCAATAACCTAATTTATGAATCTGCATATTGGTYGAACAAAACTTAGGTCCAAATCTCTACATTGTCTTCCACAGATCACCAAAGTGGTGCTGAGTAAAGGCTGGCGATGTCTGGAGTGTACCGTGTGTGAAGCTTGTGGCCAAGCTACAGATCCTGGTCGTTTGCTGCTGTGTGACGACTGTGACATCAGTTATCACACTTACTGTCTGGACCCTCCACTCCAGAATGTCCCCAAGGACAGCTGGAAGTGCAAGTGGTTAGTAACTCCTCTGTCAGTCAGATTAGCTTTTAGCAGACAACAAATTACATTTGTACCGAGCTTTGTGTCCAAGTTACAATATCAGACTGTCAAGCAGGTTCAATGTACAGATAAACAGTCCTCATTTTTTTTTCATATAAAGCTATAGTTTGTTTGGACTAATTTAAATATGCAAGTCAATATACAGATAATTTAATAAGTGCAATGAAGTAACCGGGATATTTACTGCTTTATCCTTTTTGAAGCATTTGGAGGAGAATGACACCTGTCCTTTTTTGTCATGCAGGTGTGTGGCCTGTACTCAGTGTGGTGCCACCACTCCAGGACTAAGGTGTGAGTGGCAGAATAATTACACTCAGTGTGCTCCCTGTGCCAGCCTCACAACATGCCCAGTCTGTCTGTTGGACTACAGCGAAGGCACAATCATTGTGCAGTGTCGCCAGTGTGACAGGTGTGTAGCGTTTCAGCGAAACTGTCAGCTCAGGAGGACAAGACTCCACTAATTCTCTAATAATTGGCACCAATCTAAGTTTTTTTTTCCTTTTTTTCCTCTCCCGTCCCCAGATGGTTTCACGCCTCTTGTCAGAATCTTCACTCAGAGGAAGATGTAGAAAAAGCTGCAGAGAACAGTTTTGACTGCACAATGTGTCGAACATTCAAGACCACTAAAGGTGGGAAGACAGTAATTCATTCAAATATTTTTACTTTGTTTTTTTTTTTGTCTACCTTAAAGTTCATGAATGTTAAAATGACCTTTATCTTGTTTCTTCTGTTTTGTTAAATTTATTTTGTTTGCATCTGTTGTAGTCGTGTCCAAGATTAGAGATACCACTGAGCCACTATTTATGTCGCAGACCATCTCAAGGGCTAAAGAAATAGGTAAGTTAAACTGGTGACGGSCATTAAATGCAACAGAAATAATGTTCTTCCTTTCCGCTCTTGATTTCCATTACAGTTACAGCTGCACGCTCACCTCAGCACATAATCATGTCTTACATTTCTTTCCAGACCTGTCAAGAACCTACACCCAGGACGGTGTGTGTTTGACAGAGTCGGGACTTTGCCAGCTTCAGAGTTTGTCCGCCGCAGCGTCGCGGCGACGGAAACCCAAACCCAAACTGAAGCTGAAGATCATTAACCAGAACAGCGTGGCAGTGCTTCAGGCCCCCGTGGACCCACTTTCTGAACTGTCTCGAGATGAAGACACGGAGGACCACAGAGGTGCTTGTCTTGTTCTTTCATCTTATCTTTTTTGTTGTAGTATCAGTAATGTTGGTTGAATTCATACATCCAGGTCTGAACTATCTGCGTTATATCAGGGTTATTATTTGGATTTGAGATGTATTTTAGTGAGAATAAAGGTTGGTATGAGAGCATGTAGAGCAGAGAAATTATGATTTTAAATCATTGCTTTCTACCTGGTTTATTTTTGAATCAGCGTAGCTTTTATTGCAAGACTCTAAGATGGAAAAACCCCTCTATAAATAAAAGTTCTTAGTCATGGGACTGGTAAACTTATTTCAATCAGGTTAATGTCTTTTCACTAAGTGGAGCTCAGATAGAATTGACCCTGTTGCTGTGATGAGGGGCCCTGTCGGGGTGTTCTCAGCTGCTGGGCTGTCACTCATCATCAGTTCTCTCTACCTCTCGCAGAGGCGGAGCTCCTTGATTGCGAGACAAAGTCTGACTCAAGCCTGGAGCGAGAGCCAGCAGAGGATGACTCCAAGGGGGCCGACGGCATCAAAAAGAGGAAGAGGAAACCGTACCGGCCGGGTAGGTCACCTGATCGAAGGAGACAGCTCCTCTGAAGCGTAAAATGGTGCAGTACGTGCCCAACGTTGAAGCTGTAGCAAAGCACTGCCATCTCACGGACTTGAGTGCACAGAGGGCTCTGTCTGGTGTTTCTAAGCCTTAATGGATTGTATAGTTAACAGAAACATTTAGTGAAAACTCAATATACCTTAAACTGCCAAAAATGCTGTTCATCATGCAGATTTTGTACTTATGGTATGTTTATTAGAAAATACTTGATATTTTTCTTTATTTTATCCTTGTTAAAAGGCATTGGTGGGTTCATGGTCCGCCAGAGAAGTCGTCCAGGCATGGGTCCTGGTAAAGCAAAGAGAGCCCTCTGCAGAAAAGACTCCTCTGGCTCTGTGTCCGAAAATCCTATTGGAAAAGATGAAGGTCAGGACCAGCTAAACTATGTGCACATTTTTCTTAATTTATTTTTGCATTATAGCAATTTGTACTAAGCCTCAAAGAGATTGCTCAAAAAATGTTTTATTATTATTATTTTAGGTTGGACGGAGGCACTACCAGATACTCCTGTGGATGAGACACCATCCGGACCAGAGGTTCCAGAGAAGATAAAGAAACGTTATCGAAAGAAGAAGACTAAACTGGAAGAGGCGTTTCCCGCCTATCTACAGGTTAGTCATCTGTCAACAGCAAAGACACGGTGTACTACACAGCTGGCACTTTGTTAGTTACTTCCAGACATATAGAGATGCTCATTGGCTGTGTCTTAATTCAGGGGTTGGACCCAACATAAGGCGCATTTGTTGGCCGCTTACGTAACYGCACCGTAGGTCGCCCCGATTCGTAGGCGCCTACTCATGTGGCTGACAATTCTTTAAAAAGCAGGGTTATTTATCACTCCTGGGAAGGTTGAATAACCAAAGTACATTGCCTTGCAGAACTTTAGTGCACAGAGCCCCTTCTGTGAGTTTTTTGCAAGAAAAGCCTGAAGGATTTCTCGGCAGAGGATACTTGTCTGTGATTATAACTTTTTAAACGGCCCCTGTCTCAGTCATGCATTGACAAACACAGGCATAACTGGTRACGACTTCAAGGGTTCCTGTCCCTAGCTAGCATCGCAGTGTCATCTTGTATTGGCTAAAACAGAGATAGGTGATGTGCATTAAGTCTCTGGTGGCTGTCAGTGTTTTTTTTTATCCCACCACATTACAGGAGAGATGGGGGKGTTTGAAGTCGAACCTAAAGGTCTGACACAGTGAAGCTGGTTTCATTCATTATTGAGATAACATGTCTGGCTTTTAATGTGCAGCAGTGAGCAGTGGAGTCCTGTGTTATTGTGGATGCTTCATGATTTTTTGAATGCTGTTGGTGGTGCTTGTTAGAAAAAAGTTTTTTTCTTCCCCAGTTTCACGTCGGTTGCCTTGGGCCATCAGACATCACAGCATAGATATTTATTTTGATTTTTTTCAGTCTTCAATACTTCTTTGTATTTTTTAAACTGATATTGTTCTTCCTGAAAGGTTTTCAATATTTTTATTTTTACTTTGATTATTCTTCACTCATTATCAATCTAGTCTTAAGTATGCATCATTTCAGATTAATTTTTTGAAATTGATTATTTGTTTTATTATATTACAAATCATGAGGTAGAAGTTCAAATAAATCACTAAAACGTCAACACAAAGATGACTGGAATTGTGTGTCATATTCAGGAGGCATTTTTTGGAAAGGACCTGCTGGACAAAAGCAAGCAGAATAGACACCAAGGAGTTGAGCCAGGCTTCCTGGAGGACGGACAGAGCCAGGTAGAGAGGAAACACCCGATCACGAGCTTCCTGGGCACAACATCAGACCCACTTCTTAGCGCAACAACGTCTATTCCTGCAAGACCTGCTGCAGCACGTATGTATACAAATAACATCAATTTTACAGGATCACAGATGCTATATTTCACTAAATCGTATCAGTAAGACTGTTAAGTTGATGTTTTATGTTTGGGAAAATCAGAAACATTACTGAACACAACTCAGTGCATCTTGGTGCAACTGTGAACAACTGGTACAACCACCCTTTAGTTTGATACACAATATTTAATTTTATCGTTCAAATTTCTTTCTAGTCTTTTAATTGTTTTTTTTTACCCTCCCTCTGCAGTAAAAACGGACCCATTATAATCAACGAGAGCATTTTATACTGCATCCTTAGTGCGGTGCAGATCACACCCCACCAACAGGAAAATGAACAAGCGCATTGGCATTTTCAAAATAATTCAAAGACAGACTACATTTTGTTGAAGTCCTGGATATATTTATTAATATATGAGTATATTTATAGTTTTATACATACATGCTGTCAAAAATTTTCATTCTGTTTGGGAAGCAAATGACAACATGGAGCATATGCATACACACAAAATGTGAATTTTATTTTGAAATATGGATGCAGAAAAGGCAGCGTGCGGTTTCAACTATTTTTTTGAGTCGGTCTTCCACAGAATTAATTTTTTAGGTGTAACTTCCACATTTATCACTGGCTTTATTGCACGATCTCACATTTCCTGCACATGCTTCTCAGAGCACCTCTGTGGCTTGCAGCTGACCGGAGCCGCACGCAGTGTAAATCAGGTTACAGCTTAAAATGAGTGTGTTCACTGTATAACAATCATTATTCACTAGAATCTGGGAAAAACAAATAAAAAATAAATAATTAAATGTTGAAAGGTTTATACTGTATGTTGGTTTAATTTTAGTAACAGTGTCATGACTTCAGTAGTTACTTAATTAACCAAACAACCTAATAGGTAAAGTATGCATTCTGTTTGCAAGCATACTTGGTCTCACTTTCCTTTATTGTGTTTCCTGCTTTTTAAATTATTTCGCTTTATTATATGACAAGTGTTCCTCTGCAGTTGTACAACTGAATGTGCAACCTGTCTGTAAGCTTTAGTTCTGGAAAATGTGAGTTCATTCAGGGTTCAATCAAGACCAGTTCTACATGTGGCATTCACACAGCGCTCCAAATCACTCATGTTCATTCATCATCATTTATTATTTGTGACAATTTGGTTTTTTCTTTTCTTTTTCTTTTTTTGTGTTCCCTCCTTTTCTTCCATCCACAGAGCCAACTGAGGAACCATTAGTTGATCTGTCTGATGTTTTGAACTCTGGTGCAGACATCTTGGGAGTGCTCGGAAAGCCAAGCAGTGACTCTGGTGCGTCATATATTTCACAGGCAGCCACAGTGGCAGAATGTATTAAAAGCCACCTAGCTGTTGGTTTGTAACATCTCCTAATGCAGAAAAATACCCTGAGAGCAGGTTTATTTTGCTTTCACTGCCTTTAGTGATTTTACTTTTCACAATCTTAAAGCATCATTTTTCCATTTTTGGTTTTATCTTTTGTTTGTCAGACCTGTGTTTTGCTTGTTCTGTCTTCACCATTTTATTTCACTTGGTTTTGGGTTCTTGTAGGTCTTGATTTTTGCCCCTTCAAGGTTGACACTTCACCACCTCCTTTTGGTAAGGGTGCTATGGCCTGTTACTCCCATGCTTTAGTGTGTTCTTCTACGGTTTGTGTCTCTTGTTTTGCGTGTGCATGTATAAACAGAAAGGCTGCTTTTCTCCTTGCTGTAGCTTTTTCTCAACCACTTCAAATTGTTTTAACACTCATATACTGCTCAGTGCCTACCTAACGGCCCTCAGTTTTGACCTAAGTGTATTTGCTTTGTCAGTCTTTGTGTTTGTGAGCCTCTGAATACCCTTCATAAACTTATAACTGCTTAGTTGAAGATGTCCTCAGGGTGGCAATGAAACTGATAAGGACATGCTAGGCACTTCAGAMGCAAAGAGACAGAGACCTTGGCACATGTCCTTCAGTGAAGGACATCTGTCCTAATACCAYTGGCTTTCTCATTTAAAAGTCCTCTGTGCTGATCTTTAAAAAAACACACAACTTACGACCTTAATGGCCTTTAATGCGTCTAATACCAATTGCTAAATGGTAGCATTTCATTATGGAATTTTTTAGTTAAAAGATGGCTGCTAATATTATGAAATATGGATAAATCCTTATGATCTCTGATGTAAATGCTGAAATGCTCCATCAAGGAACTGGAATCATTCTTTTAAATGCAAACATGTTCTTTTGTTCATGTACAACTAAAACTCATGATTAACCTCCCAGCAGGGTATTTTGTTAGTTTTATTTGTGTTATAGCTTTGTTTTTGTATATCTATGTGTGTTTCCACAGCTGGTCTAGACATCGGACCCCTGGCAGAAAGCTCCCCAGTAGCGCCTCATTCTCAGGCCGGCAGAAGGACACCTCGAACTATTCCAGAGGAACCCCTGGACGGCATTCTCAGCCCAGAGTTGGACAAGATGGTTACTGATGGTCAGTGTGGGAGGCCTAACGTCTGTATATCATTATATCCAAACCAGAGATTACTAAATAAACAACTAAAATGAATTGTAACTATCAATATTTATTTAAGTGATATATTGATAGACTTGAGAGGAACTTTCCTGTTACACACACAAAACTTACTGTGTGAATATTATAATTCATTGTTCATTTTGGAAAATCTTCAGGTACAGATTAAATGCTATGATAAATGGGCATAATCTTGATTAGAATTATTTTTAGAACAGCAGAATCTAAATTGGTAGTCCATTGTGAAGGTTTTTGTTTGTTTGCTTGTTTTGTTTTTGTTGTTTACTTTTTGCTTATTCATATTGCATGCAAAAATTACGCAGGCAAAAATAGCATTTGATGTAGTTCTTATTTTTAAACTAAATTTAAACTAAGACTATTGTAGCACTATAATAAATGAGCAGTTTATTTGCAGTGCTTCATCAGAGTTTGCATTATCCTTCTATTTTCCTAATAATGCTATTAATATCATAGCATCCATTTTTTGTTTGTTTGTTCAAAAGTTATTTTGGTCACTTCTAAGGGCAGAGACTTTTTTGACAATATGTCTTACATGGCCATACAGATGAAGGATACTGTAGATCAGTGGTTTTCAAACGTTTTTTTCCAGCCCACAAAAGACTACAGACACTCGCGACCCCAGATATTACTTGTTCACTTCTGTAAACCTTGCTAATAACTCTGTTAAACATGGGAATAACAACAATATATAATAATATAAACATAACAATATTTATAACAATATAAACATATCTAATACAGAACCTGAACTATGTGGAAAAGGTAATTAAAAACATACTTGCATAACAATGCTACTTTTATCAATTTATTTTCTTTTTCTTTTCAGAATCAATGCTCAGCAAGCTTTACAAAATTCCAGGTTGGTGATTTTGATGATTTTTGTATAGCTAAGAACTTGGGCCACAGTGAAAGGCCTGAAATTGTACATTGTAGTTCATCATTTACATTGCCTTATTGTTACAGAACTGGAGAGCAAGGATGTTGAAGATCTCTTCACAGCAGTCCTTAGCCCAAGCACGAGCCAACCACCTCCACCACAGGTGCCTCACCCCCAGGGTCCAGGGCCCGTTCATGCACTTGGTGCTTGTATGCCTCATCCCAATTCAGGTACATTTTTAATTATTCCGTCTTACTTCTACTTTTAATATTTTGTAGCATCAGATTTACCTTTTGGGTTCCCGTTGTAGGACATCCGATGTTTCCGAGGATGTCTGTGATAAATGGAATAAGGGGACCAAACCATCGCTTTCCTGCAAATTCGGGAACAGGACCCTGCATCCCTGAAACTTTCCCCCCACTTAATCGTATGCCTTTTTCCGACAATCCAAGGTAATTTAATGCCCAATTATTATTAACCTAATAAATAKTTTGCCTTTTTTTTCTTAAACATCATTCTACCCCTTGAGCTGTATTTATTAATGTTACAGGGATATAAAATTTAATCAAATGCCTAGAGAGACACTTGGTCCATGGCCCTCCCCTGCCCATGGTCCTGGCCCTGCACCACCTGGATCTTTACCTGAGGGGGAGACTGAAGCCATGTCAAATGCCCAAAGAAGTACACTCAAATGGGAAAAGGAGGAGACACTTGGAGAGCTTGCTACCGTTGCACCTGTCCTGTATACCAATATAAATTTCCCCAACCTCAAAGAAGAGTACCCAGGTTTGTGTATGGCCCTAAARCATACGTTTAGTTTTTGTTTCTATATGCGTTTAAGTGTTTCGCAATTAAATCTTCTGATGTCTTGTCATTTCTTTCCATTTCACCGTTTTGTTGCTACAAATATGTTCTCACTCTTTCTATTTTCGCCCAACAGATTGGTCCACAAGATCAAAACAAATTGCTAAACTTTGGAGGAAAGCTAGCTCACAAGACAGGGCTCCGTATGTGGTAAGATTATTTCGACTACTAAATCCAGCCTCTTGACTGTACAAAATGCAACATGAAATTCAGTAATTTCTGACTCTAATATCTAACACTTTTCTCAAGTCAGTCTTATTAGAGTTAAAATATACCTAATACGGGCTGCTTTCATTGACTCGCCTATCTGCACCAACTATATTAGTATATGAACAATTCTCATGTAGTTTTTTCCCCTTTGATTGATGAACATTCCACTGAAAACAGACACACAATGGCATTAGTCAATTTTTAATTTACAGTAACCACTTTAGATTATAGTAACAAAAAGACCCAATGCTGAAAAATAATTAAAAGATTTCTGTTTTTTAAATATAAAAATAATTGCATTTTACACTTGGAATAGAGTGTATGTCAAATAGCATTTTAGTTGCTTAGGAAATTGTCCTTGAATTATTTCAGTGCCTGAAGCTTATCCAATCAAATGCTAATTGAATTTTTCTTATAAATTACTTTTTTACGTCTAAATATTATTCTTGTTAGTCTGCTGTCTTCTGTTTACAAAATACCTATGTTCATTCTGCTTTTGATTTGTTGTTTAGCAAAAGGCAAGAGATAACCGAGCAGCCTTGCGCATCAACAAAGTCCAGATGTCAAATGAGACGGTGAAGAGGCATCATCCACAGCAACAGCCCCCTGAGGTGTTTGATCCCAACTTACCACTAGACACAGAACTCCTGTTTAAAGACCCTTTGAAACCAAAAGAGTCAGAGCATGAACAAGAGTGGAAGTTTAGACAGGTAAGAGTGTATGCAATGTAGTCAGCGTATGCAGCGCCAGGTCAGCTTTATATTAAGACAGCTAAGAAGTGGTGCTTTAGTAAAGCTCCCTAATCAACTGCTCTATCCTTCGCATTAACCGTGATGACAGTGGTGGTTAGTAGGTCCAGTTCATTTTTGGCATGAGAATTATTTCTACATCTTTGTTGATTTCTAATACCTCTTTTCACATTATGTCTCCAACAGCAAATGAGGCAGAAAAGCAAACAGCAGGCCAAAATTGAAGCCACTCAGAAATTAGAACAAGTCAAAAATGAGCAACTTCAGCAACAGCAGCAGCAACAACAGCAACAGCAGACAAGTGGTCAGTCAGATGGGGATGGCAACAACAGTGGCAACCAAAGCCCAGCCTCCCAACCAAGCAATGACAGCATGTCCCCAATGCAGCAGTTCAACTCAAAAGAAAGTTTTGCCAGACCGCAGCTACAAGGAACTCCAACTTCGTGTCCTCCAGAGGATGTGTTTTTACGACCACCTCCTCCTCCACCATCTGGCCCTTCTTCCCAGCCTCAGTCTCCACAGGTGTTCTCACCAAATTCGTCCGGGTCCAGACCATCCTCTCCATGGGACCCGTATGCCAAAATGGTTGGGACCCCAAGACCACCAACTCTCGGACCAAATGCTTGTCGCAGAATGTCTGCTGAATCTGGAAAATCCCCCACCTCTTTGATGGAGCCGCAAGACAGAGGGAGGCCCTCTCCAGCACATGAATCCTTTGGTTCTCCTACATCAGTGTGCAGTGACCCTTATGCCAAACCTCCTGACACACCGAGGCCAACTGGGGACACTGACCCCTTTTTGAAGCCCATGGGTCCCCCCAGGGGTAGTCAGGCAGCTCAAGGAAGATCACCAATGGGCTCTCCTGGTAGAGACCCCTACTCAAGGCCCATGATAAGAAATGATACCTACCAGCGCATGGCCCAAAACAGGATGATTTTGTCTGACCCTTACTCAAGGCCTTTAATAGCACCCATCCCTGGAAGCAACGAGTCTGGTTCTGTCCCTCTGTTCAAAACACCAATGCCTCCTCAGGATCCCTTCAGCCGACCAGGTTCTCATTCGTCAGACAGATTTTCCCAAAATCAGCTGAATGACCCCTATGCACAACCCCCACATACCCCAAGACCATCAGGGAATGACAGTTTCACCAGTCCTCCTAGAATGAGTCAGCATCACCCTCAAGGGCACTCATTTGCTCAGCCGGGACCAGTAACTCAAATGTCTAAAAATCCTTATGCACATGCACCGTCCACTCCAAGGCCAGATCGTTTCACATACGACCCTTTTGTCCACCCTCCTGGTCCCAATAAGCCAGGTGCTGACCATTACCCTCACCCTACAGGTAATCAACGATTGATTAACGAACACGAAGCTCAAGCTCGACCATTTTTTGAACCCTATGCTCGACCACCAGGTACCCCACGACCACATGACAACTACGGTCAGCCATCAAACTCACCTGGTTCGTCCTCAGACCCTTACTCACAGGCTACTCCTCGCCCTGGTGGGATGAACCAGTTTTCTCATAAGTCCCATCCTGGACAGCGAATGTCTCCTTCCCACTCAATGGACCCTTATGGTCAGTCACCATGTACTCCTCGACCCTCTATAGGAGATAGATTCTCCAAGTCACCTGGGAGCCAAAGGGGACCAGTGGAGCCTTATACCAATGCACCTGGAGCTTCAAGGCCAGGGGGTAATGACATGTTTTCTCAGCCTGGGCCATCTAGACCAATGCTTAATGACCCTTACGCTCAACCTCCAGGGACCCCGAGACCTGGTCCTGATGGACTTAACAGACCTATGCCAAGGCCAGGACCAAGTCAAGATCCTTTCACCCAACTGCAAGGCAGGCTTCAAGAGCAATTCCCTCATCCAGACTCTCACACACCAAAGAACCCTGGTGTTTCAGAAGATGGATTTAGTCRGTCACCAACAAGAAGACCCAATCAGACACCTAGCCATGACCCATTTGAACAAGCCCCTATGACCCCTTGTCCTCAAGCAACAGATAAAATGGAAATAAAAGATCAAACAGCTGTGGGTAACAACGGAGCCAGCCCTCAAGACCCCACCCAAATGCCAGCAAATCCACAAATACCTGCTACATCTTCTGAAGCACAGGGCGCTGCTCTTGCTGAGACGGAGGAAAAACTCAGACAGGTACCAGGAAGCTTTGTTTGTTTGTTTGTTTGTTTGTTTGTTTGTTTGTTTGTTTGTTTGTTTGTTTGTTTGTTTGTTTTTTGATAAATCACATTTGATTTGCTGTGATCATTGTGCAAGAGGGGTGGTATACCTTGAATAAGCTGCAAATCACAGGGCCACATAGAGAACCATTCACACCCTTATTCACAATTTAGAGTTACTAAGTAGAAGAAAATTGGAGTACTAAAAGAAAACCCACACATGCACAGGGAGATTAATCAAACTGCACACAGAAAGGCTGCAGCCCAAATCATGTCAGAATGTTCGTCAGAAATAAGACAAACATATTTTTTGTCCTATCTGGGCTGAGCATGAGACATAGCAAGCTTGACAAATGTCTCATGTTTCTAAAGACACGATCCAAAGGTGGATTTGTAGGGACTTATRGGGAAAGCAGGCGTTAGATTTCCACAATCATTATTTTTGTGGATCACAGGTTCTTTAAAACCAGTGTGCTCATCTTTCGCCTGTTCTTCCACTTGGCTTGCTGCTTCCTTTGTACCATTTTTATTGAATGATATTGATCAAAATAAAAAATCTGTTTTAGCTTGCACAACTTTTTCCATCTCAGCCTTCACTCAAACAGCTACCACACTATTAAAGGTTACAATAGTAAGAAATGTATATTGACATGTTTTGACAAGCTTGGTTGTGTGTTTTACAAGAATTCTGTCAATTAGGGCCTTTAAAATTATTTTAGCTAAGTTAGAAAATTAATTAATTAGTCATTGGCCAAGCAAATGATGACCTCAGCTGTCATACAGTTAGAGGTTACACCAGCATTTGAGATGTGCTGCACTTTCTCCAGTCCCCTTCCTAAATGTTACCTCTGCACAACAGGAATGGCACTAGAAGGATTCAAATACAACTTAAATTAGTCAATAAACCGTTTTGGTTAATTTTTTTAGTTGTTCGTTAACAAAAGTCAAGAAAGACAGACAAATTAACTATGTGCTTTTATCACTCAAAAAAAAAAAAAAAAAAACAAGTTGGTTTTTAAACAATTATTATTACTCGAGTAATTGAGTAAAACACCATAAAAATGACCAGACCACTGACATGGCTCTCTACTTCAGTTGTTTCAGCGTCACTAACACTATCAAGATTAAATCACTCGACCAASCATTTCCTCTCCCAAAACAAAAAYACAAAGCTAAAAAAAGTGGGAAATCAATATCGGATGTTAATATCAGCCCAGTTTTACTTATCAGACTGATACGATATTCTTAAAAATTACTAATATTTGCTGATACCAAAGTTAATGCCGATATATTGTGCATCCCTAAAAAAAATGTTTAATGTGAAACTGATGCCTGTAGACTGATGCATAAATTTTGCATGGCTTCATTTTTTTTACTGCAATTAAAAAAAGCTGAAATCTTTGTGATAATTTCTGCTCTAGCGACAAAAAATTAGGGAGCTGCTTCAACAAAGGACTGCAGTCCGCCAGGAGAGGGTTCCTCAGGAGCCTGCTGGTAACACAAACCCAGGAACACCACAACCCTGGCCCCAAGAAGGCCCTGGTCAACAAGGGGAAATGTTCAACAGACCTCCTCCACCTTATCCTGGACAAGGACCCATACGAGGGCCTGTAAGATTTCCTGGACATTTTCCAGGTGATCAGCGTGTCTGTTTTCCTAATGAAGGACAAATGCATCGGACCCCACATCCTGGAGATCTTCATTTAAGACAACAGGGACCAAGGTTTGTATTACATTTTTTGTGAAACCTTTGTGTTTCAAATGTTCTTTCAAACAAAGTTTATCATTGTCTGTGTGTATTTTTTTATTTTTATTTTTTAGGTTTCCGTTTACGACTGGTGTTCCAGGACCTCATGGGGCTCAAGAGTTCTTTCACAGGGGAGAGCACACGATGCAGAATGTACCTCCTCAAATGAGATTGCCCATGACTGCTGAAATGACAAAAAGCATGGGAGGAAATCCCATGGGGCTTCCCCATCACTTCCCACCACGTGGTATGCCAATGCAGCAGCACAACATAATGGGCCAGCATTTCATTGAGCTGCGACACAGAGCCGCTGAAAACAGACCACGCATCCCATTCCCACCTGGCGGCATTCAAGGAAGCAGCATTGACCCCAGTATGCAGGGTCAAAGGCCTCCAGGCTTTTTACGAGCACCTGATTCAAGGTTCTCTTTAAATCACGGGCCCAGAATGGGTGACCCTTTAGCCAGTCAGACTGGCCACTTACACTTCTCTGCCAGTATGGACAATCTTCATCAACACACCCAGATGCCAGGACTCAGTCCAATCAAACAATCTCCATTGATGAGATCCATGAGCCAACCTGCTTCAAATGAGATCCAGAACATGGCAGCATCCATGATCCTCTCTGCACCCTCTGCTGCACAGACTGAGGCTGCGTCTATGTCAAACAGTGAAACTGTAGAAGAGAAACTAGATGGCGAAGACTCAGCAGTCAAAGACCTTGAGGATGTGGAAGTGAAAGACCTGGTAGATGCTGACTTAGAAAACCTAAATTTGGATGCTGAAGATGGCAAAGACCTTGATCTAGAAACCAATGACCTACACCTTGATGACTTTCTAAAGTCTGGTAAGTTTGACATCATCGCTTACACAGACCCTGACTTGGATGACATCAAGAAAGACATGTTTAATGAGGAACTTGATCTCAGCGACCCGATGGATGACAATGCTGAAGCTGTGGAAATGAGCAAAAATACTGGCCCTGAAACTGATGCATCATCCAGTTCAGCATCTGCACTGGCAAAGTCAGAAGCTACGGGTGAAACTTCCTCAGCTGAACTCAAGCCAGAAGTCCCTGGGAATCAAGCCTGTAATTCTTTGGTATCTGACCAGGAAATTAAAACAGAGGTCAAAGACTGTCAGGGGCCTGCTGAGGTGAGAAACCAGCAATCTTCTGGAAACACCCAAAATCAGCAGGGAGTTCTCTCTGACTCTACCCCAGTCTTGTCTAGTTTACTCATTAAGCAACAGCCTGAGGAGCAGTCATTAAATCCAATCATTGGATCTGTCAACCAAGGAGGTAACCTCATGGTCCAGCAGAACCAAGCCACTGATACTCAGCATACCTCAGCACTTACAGTGAGTAAAACAATATCTGACACCACCGCTGCAGGAGAGGTTTCTATGACTGCCTTCGGTGCAGACCCTTCAGTAGGACTGACCCCTGGAGTAGACCAGACTGGTCTAAGCCAAGTCCAGCAGACAGGATTGAACCCAGCCATGGGTCATCATGGGCAGCAACAGCGTCCTCTTCTGCTGGACGAGCAGCCACTTCTGTTGCAGGACCTCCTGGACCAGGAACGACAGGAGCAACAGCAGCAGAGGCAGATGCAGGCCATGATACGCCAGCGTTCCAGTGACACCTTTTTCCCCAACATTGGTAGGGTGTTTAGGCCACTTTCTCTAGATTTCTGTTCACAACACTTGAGAGATTGGTTGTCTTACTCTGTTTGTCATTTGCAGATTTTGATACTATCACTGACCCAATCATGAAAGCCAAAATGGTTGCCTTGAAAGGCATCAATAAAGTCATGGTTCAGAACAACATAGGAATGACTTCAATGGCAATGAACAGGTAACTGTTTCTATTTTTACTATATGAATTCACATTTTTACAAAACCAAGACAAGTACTACCACTAATAAATTATAATGCACCTAAAACTTGGTAAATAATTAGTAATTACTACTTAATAGCACAACATTTTCTAATCATATAAATGTGAAATGTTTGTGTATCTAAGCTTGCTGTTAATTTGTCCCAGATTACCTGCTGGTCCTGTACCTCCTTGTCCTGAAAGCACACCTCTCCCTCCACAAGTTGTTGGACCGGTAATTGACCAATCTGCTTAGTTCATTCAAATAAATATGTCAGATGTGTTGATTACATATGTGATAAACTTGTTGCTAATTTGTTTTAGGATGGCAAATTGACCCAAGTACCAAGACCAAATCCTCCGAGCTTTGGACCAGGATTTGTTAGTAAGTCCTCAAATGTTTTTTTAAGTATAGTTTAATTTTTTTTCTTTTTTAATTGTTATGACTGCAAATATAAAGTTGTTTGCATTTCAGCTCTCAATATTTTTATGAAAAAGAGCCACTTTCTTCCTTTAGATAATCCTCAGAGGGCTCAGTACGAGGAGTGGCTCCAGGAGACTCAACACCTACTTCAAATGCAGCAGAAGTTTCTAGAAGACAAGATTGGAGCTCACAGGAAGTCTAAGAAAGCCCTGTCTGCCAAGCAAAGAACTGCAAAAAAGGCAGGCAGAGAATTTCCTGAGGAGGATGCTGAGCAGCTCAAACATGTCACAGAGCAGCAGGGTGTAGTGCAAAAACAACTGGAGCAGGTAAATGTGCAGCCTGTCAAACTCCACTGCTGAATACGATCTCACCTGTACATACTGGCTGCCCTAAGCATTTTCTTCCATTTCTAGCTCTTAGCAGAGTTTTAATTGTTAAAGAGGGATAGTCGGTAAATTAATAAAGACAAGAAAAAAAATACTTGTATTTATCACTGTTTCACAATAAAAACTGACATTGACATGGTAAGGTAAACATGTTCAAGATATATATATATATATATATATATATATTTTCCCCATTTAGTTATTTTACCTGATCATATTTCCATAGCAGATCTAAATACTAATAATAATTTACCTGTTTGACCAAATAAAATGTAGAATGTGCACTGGAAAGTATTCTTCAGATGTATTATTTTCAAGCAAAATTAAGAAAAGTATTGAAACTGATGATTTCCAAAGTACAGGGACATAGAAATCACATGTACATAGACTTCCTACACAAATTATTTGAAAATACTTTTGGTTGAGGGTCAGTGTTCTTTTAAAATAATTTTTTGGGTTCTCATTTAACAATACTGTCGTTCATCTTCCCCCTCTGACAGTTTGTGTATCCTCATAGGCTTGCTTTTTTTAACTGTTAATAACGAAAAATAGAAATCTAACCTGTGCAGTAAATAAGCTACAGTTTTCAAACCTTTGTTTAAATATGATAGAACAATGTAAAATACATTGATATTCATACTGTAAGATAGTTCATCACGCTCAAAAGAATAATTCTCTTTTCTTTCTTTTTGTAGATTCGGAAGCAGCAGAAAGAGCATGCTGAGCTTATCGAGGAGTACAGAGTGAAACAACAGCAAAACAACATGACACCATTAATACCTGGGATGCCAGGCAATCCTGGCATGATGCAAGGTGGTCCACCAATGGTTCAGCCGCCCATGAACCCCATGATGCAGATGCCACTTCATCCTGGCCAGCCAAATGCACCGCCGCGTATGCCCAACCCTCCACCTGGCTGGCATCCCGGTGCTTCTATGCCTATGGGGGGACCAGGAATGCCACCTATAATGCCGCCTCAGGTACCTGTTGGAAATTCGGCTCAGACCTTCCAAATGCAAATGGGCAATGTACCTCAGCACCCCCAAATGCCCGTGGAGCCCCAAGCACCACCTGTACCACCAGGTGCCGTTAAACCCATGCAGCCTGCTGGGGTGAAGTTCGACGACAACAATCCGTTCAGCGAAGGTTTTCAGGAGCGCGAGAGAAGAGAGAGGCTGAGGGAGCAGCAGGAGAGACAGCGAGTGCAGCTGATGCAGGAAGTCGAACGTCAGAAAGCCCTGAAACATCGAATGGAGATGGAGCAGCAAGGAATGATGGTGCCAGATGGGAGCATGGCTCCACTCGCTCAGATGCCGTTTTTCAATTCTGAGCTGCCACAGGACTTCATGCAGCCTCAGAGGGCCCCTCTACAACAACCACAACAACTTGGACCAATGTTCTCCCAGCAGCAGGGCATGCAACCTGGCATGGGCTCACCACCTGGAACATTCATCCAGGGGGACAGAAGAGCCATGATGGGTAACGGGATGATGCAGCCTGACATGGGGCCTGGTTTAGGGCCAGATAATGTCGCTCTGCAGGGACCTAATTTTCCTCACGCTCAGCCAAGGCCTCGTCAGTTCGGTGGACCAGGAATGATGCACCAAATGCCCGGTGAGGGTCCTCCATTTGGAGTGGATTCAGCTACACCTCTGCCATCTAACTTTCCAGGCTCAGGTCAGTCTCTCATACAGCTGTATTCTAACATCATTCCAGACGAGAAAGGAAAAAAGAAGAGGAACCGCAAAAAGAAGAAGGATGACGATGCAGATTCAGTGAAGACACCCTCAACTCCACACTCAGACCTTACAACCCCTCTTACTCCTTGTGTCTCAGACACCTCTTCAACTCCTACCAGAAACCCCCATCTCTTTGGAGAGCAGGACTTGTCTAGATCCCCCCTACTCGGATCTACTGCCTCCAGCCACTCAGAGCTAGAGAGGCAACTTTCTGGGGGACAGTCTGGACAACCTGGTCTGCCATCGGACTCGTCAAGAATACAGGCTCAGGAGCACGAGAGGATCCTTAGTAACATAAAGCTTGAGCAGACTGATGCCACTGAATGCCACGGGCCAAATGAAGCCTCCATCGGCTCAGAAATGAGCTCTGTGAAAGAAGAAAGTAACAAAGGGGGCATGTCTCCATTCCCCACTGGGCAAAGTCCAAACAAAGGAGAGGCTGGTAATGAACTACTGAAACACCTTCTGAAGAACAAGAGTACACCTCCACATGGATTGTCCCAGCAGAGGTCAGAGGAAAGCCTACGCTCGGAGGAGGAGGAATCCACAGACTGCAAAACCTTGCTGAGGCAAAGCTCCATAGACAGCAATGGGGTCAGTATTTGTGTTAGTCATACAGTTACAGAGTGCTGAGGGGGGCATCAACACAGTGAATCATGAACAAGCTAAGTGAGTCAGATGGGAGGCACATTATGGTTAAATTGATATGATTCATAGTTGTCTCTATTCAGTCAGTTATGTGTTAGAAAATATCAAACTTGAATCTATGGTGCTCTTTAAATTGTTTTTAAGTTTGTGACAATAGAAACCTATATATATA
>NW_013952408.1:3599529-3601112 GCF_001266775.1 Austrofundulus limnaeus | reverse complement strand
GGTTTTTTTTTCCTACCTTCAGGCATGCTCAGATGGAACCTCTGACTTTCCCGGGCCTCTGATCTCTGAGCAAGAGAAGAAAAGAGGCAGAAACAAGAGGCCACCAAAAGGAGGGGAGAAACCTGCTTCTCGCTACAAGAAGAGAAAGAAGGAAGGAGACGAGAGGCAGCTGATACACTCAGGCACCGACACCGTTATGAACCAAATCAAACAAGTAGGAGTCATTTTTTTCTCCCCTGAATTGTATCATTCTCATACAACTAATAGTAGCAGATTTCTTTTTTAAATGAGAAAGTTCACTGTTTAGAGAGCCCCCAGTTGACCAGAGACTACTATTGCCAAAATCCTAGTTAATACTAAATTGTAGACAAGTAAATGTGTAGAGTGCAAGTATATGCTGCACTAGCATATGTGTGATTTGGTGAATGGGAATAAAACACTTGGGAGATTTCAAACAAGCTATTTTGGTGGAAAATTCATCATTTCTGTTTTCATTTCTCTTCTAATCTATTCACTTAAGTTTCTCTGTTTTGACACAGCAACTCTCCCTGCTGCCCCTCATGGAGCCATTAATCGGGGTGAACTTCGCCCATTTTGCTCCCTACGGCAGCGGCCAGCTGAATGGAGAAAACCTCTTATCTGGTACTTTCGGCAGCGCCTCACTAGATGGAGTTTCAGATTATTACTCCCAATTGGCCTACAAGGTAAGATCTTCTTACGTGACTAAAGGGAACCTGAGTGAATAGAGTTCATGTGTGTCTGCATCACAGTGTGTGCTGACTTTGTCCTGATTCCTCAGCAGAGTAACTTGAGCAATCCTCCAACACCACCGGCATCTCTTCCTCCCACCCCGCCACCCGTGAATCGACAGAAAATGATCAACGGGTTTGCTACAACTGAAGAACTGGCCAGTAAAGCTGCTGCTATGGGTAAGAACCATCTTATAATTTGTAAGTTACTTTACAAATAATAATACAAGAATAACAAATGTTTTGATTATTTTTTATCATGTTTATATTCTCCTGTTAAACACAGTTTCCAAAGGCCTGGTGCCAAAGCCACTGCACGTCCCGTTTAGGGTTGAAGAAGATCTGCTAGCCCGGGCTATTGCTCAAGGACCCAAAACTGTAGATGTTCCTGCTTCTCTTCCTACCCCTCCTCACAACAACCAGGAGGAGCTCAGGTAATAGATTATCCTTTGTAGGACAAGATCATTATTTGGCTGCAAGATTTTCAGTGTTTCCTCTAGAAAATTGGTCTTTGGGGGGTGCGGGACTGCTTGTTATAAAAACATCACTTCACATGACTCACCTTCAATTATAGTAATAAATTTACATTATATGAATATTTAATTGCCTAACCACATCCTAAAGTTAAGGACTCCTCGAGATGATTATCAATAATAATTTATCGTAGTAAATTATTATTGATATTAAGAGATTAGAACAATGTGCAGCAGATGATCTGAGTCCAGAGTTCTCAGTTTGAAACCTTCTGGAGCTCTTCTGTGTGACTCTAGGTGTGACAGAGTGTGGATGATTGATTGTCTCTTTTGTGTCTGATGGAGACTGGAGACCTGTCCA
>NW_013952408.1:3575415-3599514 GCF_001266775.1 Austrofundulus limnaeus | reverse complement strand
GTGTGTGTGTGTGTGTGTGTGTGTGTGTGTGTGTGTGTGTGTGTGTGTGTGTGTGTGTGTGTGAGTGTGACAGAGGAGCTCTGCTCTGAGTCCAGCATGACGTAGACTAACAGCAGCTCATTCTGTCTGGATTTATGGTGTTTTGAGTTCACAAACTACTCGTTAATTTTTTAAAAGTTGAGGACATTACATTAGCTTGTAGCTGCGCTGCTGATCAGCGCTGTTTATAGAATATGACCGGACTCACGGGAACCTGGTCACACGCGGGGTCTGTGTTGGTGGTTCTAGCTGTAATATATAAAAGTAATTATTGATAAGGTAACTATTCTGTGGCTTCACCTGTTGCATTTTCTTGTAAATAAAGAGAAAGTAGCTTGCAAAGCTGTTGTATCGGTGCTACGTGATTAAAAAAAAGAGTTTTCATCGTGCGTCTAATCACACACACACACACACACACACACACACACACACGTGTCTTTCTATATGTGAGGACCACACACAGCGCTCACAGCCTCGCGCTGTGCTGTTTTTTTTCCCCAAGTTTGGTGAGAGGTGGATATGGAGGGGTGCAAAAATAGCTCTCAACTTGATCTGGCCTTATTTAAATAAAATGACTACATGGGGTAAAATTCTTGGAGGGGCGGGCCGTGTTGTTGGCGGGGTGGGGGGCTTGAATAATGGTAGGGGAAATGCTGATTTTGACTCTTCGCTTATTTTGTGATCACAGTAACAGAGGACAGGAGCCTTGCAAGGACAGAGACACACCTGACAGCTTTGTACCATCTTCATCTCCTGAGAGCGTTGTTGGCATGGAGCTCAGTCGCTACCCAGACCTGTCTCTGGTGAAGGAAGAGCCGCCGTCCCCTTGTTTGTCTCCTGTGCTTCCTATGCTTCCTGCTCCTGATGGAAAAGGTGAGCCCCCGCAGCTTTCTGCTTAACTCAGTCATTCAGTTATAAAGTGTAGGCCCGTTTTCACAGTGTATTTGAAATGTTTTTAGGRTCTCAGATCAAACTGCAGGACATCAAGACTGAGCCTTCTTCCATGTTCTTCGGCCCCCCGTCTAATGATTCCAAACAAGGGCTGGTTTCTGTAGCTATCACGCTGAGACCAGCTGCAGCTGAGGTAAGACARCTTTCACAGTAATCCTGCACTGACACAGTTTTGTAGTTTTGTCACGATATAAAACATTATCWGCCAGTAAGTTTGAAAGACGAAATACATTTCATCTTGCAATTCCTGTCTTTGGCTGATAATGTTTTGCTATGAGGTTTTTAGGCATTTATTTATTCTTTGTTGTTGTAAGGTAAAATCTCATCTTCTAAATTATGTTGTGTTTGTGTGTCTCAGAACATCACAGGTGTAGTGGCAGCCATCTCAGACCTACTGTGCGTGAAGATCCCCAGTAGCTATGAAGTTAGCAGCACCCTGGACCGGCCCCCACCATCTATGGGTCCGAGGATGATTCCACACGGCATGGAGCCCCGACCTCCTATGCTTTTCCACAGACAAGGAGAAAGTGCAGGGCTTCATGGCGGTCCTGGGCACATGATCAGGCCCAGCGGACCRCAAGGAATGATGCAACAGCAGGCACACCATTTCCATTTTCAAACCAGTAACCCAGGTAAGGCAGTCCAACTAAATTAAACAAAAGCATCACTCTTTCTCCCAAATACTAGAGTATAACCTAGAATTAGAATGTCATGTCCAATTTAGGCTGCACAATATGACGCCATGTATTTTTTTAATTTACCATTTTCTTTAAATATTCTTTAAATTGACCAAGATTTTTAATTCACAGCAAAAAAAAAGATAAGTTTAATGAAAATGAAATAAATACAGTGTGATTGCGTTGATTGAGCAACTTACCTTCTTGTACAAATTATTCTTCATAAAGTGATTGTATTGAAATAAATCTCAAAATAATATTCTCATGGAACTTTTTATTTGTTTTGCTGTCGATTTTAAAATTTTAAAAAGTGAATATATATATTTWATGTTCCTTCAGGCTCTGCTGTAGGTCGAGGACCTGACCATAAGACCCTTGCCAGTCCTGGATGTAGACCTCAGTGGTGCTGCCACTGTAAAGTGGTGGTTCTGGGAAACGGAGTACAAAAAGCCATCAAAGACCTTCCTGCTCAAATGAAGGTACCCAACAAGTGTGTCTGAAAATCTCTTGTCGTGTTAGATTATTTAGGCACACCATGTTTCAGCTGATACAGTTGGATGTCAAAGGTGAGGTTTGAAGACTTTTTGCTGAAAAACAAACRTGCTGCTTCCAAGTTGCACGTATTTGTAAGCAAAATCATGAAAAGTCACATTATTCTGTCTCTGATCAAAAGGGTCTACATGAAAAGTGTGTTTGTTTTTCCTAAATGACAATCCTTCTAATTTCATTATTGATCTCCCTGTGGGAAGACAAAGTGAGCTGAAACTGGAAACTTAGACCTAGTGCTGGACAATAATTCATTATTGATATATAAAATGATAGAAAAGGTTTCAATAACGGTGATATGACTTTAAAAAAATTGAGACTACCGTAATTCAGTGGTGTGGAGGTGGTTCGATTATCGACGTCTGATAAACTTCAGCTTTGAGTCTGCTGTAAATGTGCCAGAGTCTGGTGCTGACTTGCAGCAGAAACTCATTAAATCTGTTYCATCTTATAAAGTTCCTCTGGATAGAACATTCTGAGTRTATGAAAATKAAGTACCCTAAATATTTAAGCCCTCTTCCTAAAACATCACCAWCTCCCTGTCAGCAGCTGTGCCGAGCAAAGTGAAACCGACATCAGTATTTCAGAATAATGTACAAATTTAAAAATACATCTTAAATGTACCATTTAAGCTTTGGTTAATTATGTTTTTTTTTAGGAATTCAAAAGTCGTTTTAAACCAGATGAAAACCTGGTCTTCTGTAGTCACAGCTGCTATCTTCTGTACTGTTCATCGCCACCGCTGCAAACTAAGCCCAACACAGAAACAAAGGTATGTATCACTKTGTCTCATGTAGAGGAAGCAGACTAGTTACACAGTGTTAATGTTCTTTCTTTACTCCTTTTATCATCTCTTYAGGAATCCATGTCTCTCCTTCAGGCCTCGGAGCAAACAGAGAGTCTTTGTAAAACTCAGCATCAGTACAGTAACAACATGTCCTCGCTAGACGTTCACTGCCTTGCCCAGCTTCAGCCCAAACAGTCTCCCCCGTCCACTCCTCCCTTCCCCTTCCCCACAGCAGGCGAGATGCCCAAGACCGAGGCCAAATCGGACGCCCTCAAAGTGACTGTGAAGCTGAAGACCCGTCCGAGGTCCTACGATGGCTGGCACCAGGGGAAGAGACAGAAAGGACTCCGCTGGAGAAAGTGGACCATTCAGGTGATGGTGCCGAGAACAAACTCCCAGCTTCCAGAAGAAGACAAAATCGACGAGCTGCTGCAGAAGCTCGGCGCATCCCTCCGCCCGCCGTCTTTGCTCAAAGACAAGAGGCGCTGCTGTTTCTGCCACCAGTTTGGAGACGGGCTCACYGACGGTCCTGCTAGGCTGCTGAATCTAGACCTAGACGTGTGGGTCCATCTAAACTGTGCTCTGTGGTCCACCGAAGTGTATGAAACCCAAGCCGGAGCCCTCATCAACGTGGAGCTCGCACTGCGTCGCGGCCAAACGGTGCGCTGCGCCTTCTGCCAGCAGACAGGAGCGACCAGCGGCTGCCACCGCCTGCGCTGCACCAACGTTTACCACTTCACCTGCGCCCTGCAAGCCCAGTGCACGTTCTTCAAAGACAAGACCATGCTGTGTCACGCCCATCGGCCCCGAGGAACGGCAGGCCACGCCCTGGAGCACGAACTGCGCTGCTTCGCCGTCTTCAGACGTGTCTACGTCCAAAGAGACGAGGTGCGGCAGCTCGCCACGGCCGTGCAGCAGCCCGAGTTGGGTTACACGTTTCGGGTTGGGAGCCTGGTGTTGCATGCGATAGGCCAGCTCACTCCAGAACAAATGTCGGCCTTTCATTCCTCAACCGCCATCTTTCCAGTCGGCTACGAGGCTTGTCGCATCTATTGGAGCATGCGCCACGGCAGCCGCCGCTGCCGCTATGTCTGTTCCGTCGAAGACCAAGACGGGCAACCAGAGTTCATGATCCGAGTCGTCGAACAAGGCTACCAAGACCTGGTCCTGACTGACACCTCTCCTAAAGGTTAGGGTTAGGTTCAGAATCTTGTTTTTTTATGTTGGTTTTTCCTATTTATAACCATCTTTTGTGCCTGTCTTGTCTTAATCAGGAGTGTGGGATAAAGTGTTAGGTCCAGTTGCAGAGAAAAGAGCTGAAACAGGCACTCTGAGATTATTCCCCGTGTATCTGAAAGGAGAGGATCTGTTTGGGCTCACAGTTTCTGCAGTCACCAAAATCACTGAATCGGTTTGTACCTAMTTTGAGTGGTTTCATTTTGGAGCATGAGTTTAAAATCTTGGTGAATTTCTGATTTATGTGTTTTTACATACTGTTACTCCAGCTCCCAGGAGTCGAGGTGTGCGACAGGTACTCATTCCGTTACGGACGAAGCCCTCTTGTGGAGTTACCGCTCATGTTCAATCCTGCTGGTTGTGCCCGAGCAGAGCCAAGAACAAGCTCTTCATACACCACACTGGTGATAAGGTAACTTTGAATCAGGACAGCTTTGACTTTTTCAAGCAATTTTACACATTTTTTGTTCTTCTTCTCACAATTTAGGCCTCAACCCCAAGTTGTGTCCAGCAGCAGTGCGAGATCTAACCAGAACGTGGCACCAGGAGAAGGTGGCGTTCCTCACAGTAAGCCTCCAGTCGTACACCCCAGGTCCTCTCAGTACCGCTGGATGAAGAGTGAGTGGAGAGTAAATGTCTATCTGGCACGCTCCCGCATCCAGGTGAGTCCAGTACAATTCATTAAAACGTGCTTTTACATCGTGGTTCCTCGTTGAATAAATAAACGTTGCTAATGGAATGTGTTCACAGGGCCTGGGGTTGTTTGCTGCCAGAGACATTGAAAAACAAGCCATGGTGATCGAGTACAATGGAACGATTCTCCGGAATGAGGTCGCCATCAGGAAAGAGAAGATTTATAGATCTCAGGTATTCATTTTGGGCTTTTTTTTGTTTGTTCGTTTTCCCATTGAAGTTATTTTTCTTTTATCTTTCATTGAAGCAAACAGCGTTTGACTCGTCCTTGTTCCTTTGCAGAACCGAGCAGTGTTCATGTTCCGCATCGACAGCGAACACATTGTTGATGCCACTCAGAGTGGAGGGCTTGCAAGGTACTCTTAAATCAACAAAATTAATCATTTAAAAATGTTTTAATTACAAACATGAATAGGAAAGATGCTTTTGTTTCCACATATATTTTGTTGAATTATACCAAAAATATTATTTCCCCTTTATGTAGTTTTAATTTAGGTTTTATTGGTTATTACAATATTATATATACATATATAAAAGCTGATTAAATTACAGTGAAATTGTTTCTTGTAAAAGTAATTTTTATTTATTTATTTTTTTAGATATATCAATCACTCTTGTGCCCCTAACTGTGTTGCTGAGGTGGTTACATTTGAAAGAGGTTACAAAATTATCATCAGCTGCATTCGAAGAGTTGAAAAAGGAGAAGAGGTGGGTATACATGTATATTTATATACCTAAGTATAAATTAGTGGTGTAATGGTACATGTACTGCGATTTTATAGTAAAGACAATTTGGACTGATACAATGAAATACATAACAAATACGTCAGTCAGAAGTGATCCAGGTCCCTCTAGAACCAGGCATGTTTTATTGTTTTTTTAACCACATTTTGCTAACAGCCACAACAAAAAAGAAGCAGCAGATGGGAAAAAAGAGGCGCATGTTCAGTAAAAAATAAGATACAAAACTTTCAATTTAAAAGGTACACTCACCTTGTTGGGTAATATTTTGTTCATTATTGTGTAAAAATGTCTCTTTAAAGGGCCAATATTATGTGTTTCTCGTGCATAAATTTAAATACTATACCATAATAAAGTATATGTGTCACCTTTAGTTGTTATTAAAATGCTGTTTTTATGTTTAAATAGAAAATAAACTTATTTACTCATCACTTCCTCTTCTAAATGCCTTGAAATTGGCCTCTGTCTCTTTAATAATGCGCGGGGGGGGGGGGGCTGCTATGATGCAGTTTACTTGGCATCTGAAAATACATTTCCTCAAAGGTATTTTTAATCTGAAAAGAGCTTCACTGAGTGAGAACTAATGTTGAGAGCTCAGCAGACATTTAGGTTTCACTTTCAATTTCACCCGAGAGTCTGCAGGAGTCATGGGCGGGGTGTGTGGGGAGGGGAGGCCCTCTGCCATGAGGAAGTTTGGCTTAAAGACACGTCCCAGGGGCGTTTCTGGTCCCCACCTGTCGTTTTGCTCCTCAGCATGGCTGCCTAAAAACACTATAGGATTTCTCAAACATGCATGAATGAGTCAAAGCAAGGYTTTGGACATGTTTTTTATGAGAGTATAACATTATAACATGATATAAAACTCAAAAAAGTTTATTTTACAGGATATTGCCCCTTTAAAATATAGATAGTTTGAAATATGTACCAGAGTTGCTTATATGATACAACTTCCTGCCATACCGGCACTTCTCATCTCCCCCTGCTGGAGTGATCTGCGGCCCTGCAGAGAATTTCCCACACAGTTGATTTGATATAAACAATCAGGTCTTCAAGCTTCTGAGTGTTATTCTGAACATCTTCTTTTCTTTCGTGACTTTAATAAAAAAATAATAATAAAACGTGACCACTCATTTTGGTTTAAAAGGGTCTCTAAAAAAATATTGTAGTTTATCGCAGTCATTTCTGAGACAATTTATTGTCTAGCAGAATTTGTTATTGTGACAGGCCTATTCACTGTATTCATCAAAAATGTCTGTACTGAATATTATTTTCTCAGTTTTGTTCCTAAACAGTTGCTGGGTTGTTGTTGTAGAAAGCCTAATTGTGATGCTCAGTAACATATTTTTCTCCCTTGTTTTTCAGCTGTGTTTTGACTATCAGTTTGACACCGTTGAGGGTCAACACAAAATCGCTTGCCATTGCCGAGCTCCAGAGTGCAGGAAGTGGATCAACTGAGTAAAACAAGAAACCTAAAAAGCATTCCTTGTTAAGAGAGTGTGACGTTATCTCTGCACGAAAAAAGAGATAAATAATTGAAAATAATAACAGGATTTCACACTGAAGTCGTTTTAAATAGATAACCGGAAAGGTCTGAATCGTTTGATGATTTGTTAAAATCACGGGTTATTAAGATCGTGGGATAGAAATGAGTAAAGGATGGAAAACTACCACAGTAGCAGGATGTGACTTGTGCCATACGTGAGGGGCTGTGTTGTACGCGATGCCCCCCCACCCCCACCGTCTGTATGTATCTGCGTGTTTGTTTGGTGTACATGGGGTGCAGAATCCACCAGCGAATGAGAAAGCACTGTGCAGGGTGCGGCCTTATTGCTTACTAAGGGCAGGCCCTTTTGTTCTAGACTAATGTATACCATTTGACTAAATGTAGACATCACTGAATGAGGAATGTACAGCAACAATATACCGTGAAGGGAATATTAACTTGCACTAAGAAAAAAGACAAAAAATAAACAAACACACACACACACACACATATACACACACACACACACACACACACACACACACATATACACACACACACACACACACACAAACTTTTAAATACTTGATTCCATGAGTCAGTTTTATCATAGGTCTCTGTCATGTGATTTGTGTGGAATTCGAGAGGTTTTGTATTTATTACTGAGTGAATGAACTTTATTCTTAAAATGACGAGATTGAGGTAAAGAAGGCTAGATTGCTATTGCTTTTGAAGATTGAAGAAGACACGCTGTTACTTTTGTATAAATGTACATAAAGAAAACTATAGGAATAACCGACCAAATACTACCTTAACCTTCTTGATGTTTGGGTGTTTTTAAATTGTTTTCTGTTTTATCTGTCATTGAAATTTATTTAAGATGGACGTTATTTCCTTTTGAGAGTATATATTATGAATATTCTGTACAGAATTTGTAATATAACCACAATAATTCACAAAGTATTTTTGTTGTATTAAAAATAAGGTATTGTAGCGTAGTGTTTTGTGACTGACACTTACTTTGACCACTTAAAAGAAATATTTTTGTTGACTAACGAGTTAATGGTTACAGAATTTTTTTAAAACAAGGACTCTTCAGATGGAAAGAGATCTGAGTGCTGTTAATCAGGTTTGATTTTAAAGAACTGTGAATTAGGTTTTGAAACCCAAAAACAACTTTTTAACTTTATATTGTAACAAGAACAGCAAACTGTTTTGTTTTGGTTTTTACTTTACCTTTTTTTTTTCTTTTTGCAAAAGAGTGCAAACATCTGTTTTTTTTTCCTTGTAGATGAACCAGTGTGCGACAGAAAGAATTGTATGTGAAATTGTAGTTTTTTTTTCCTTTTCRTTTTTTCTCGAACAGAAACGGCATTCTGCTTAATCAGAAATATTTCTTATACTGACACTTCACAAGTCACGTCGCTTAGAAACTGAAGAGTTTTTTTGCGTGCACAATTTCAAGTCGACTGTAAAAATTTTTGCAGACAGTCTTAGAACTTGTAATGTATATGGCATGTATTTTTTTAACTTTCCGAAGACTCAATTGTATATATTTTCTCAATGAATGGTTGTAACAAAATTGTTTCTTGAATATTTTTCTTCTCTTGTATATGACTTCATCCTGCCAGTGTGTTTGTGCTACATTTTCTCAGTTTGTGTAAAGTAGTCAGATTTTTCCCTCTTCTCCTCCTCCTATTCTTTTTATTTTATTTTATTTTTTGTTTATTTTTGAAAATGCCTTTTGAAGTGTACAGAGTATGAGGTTTGGAGTTTGTGGAATTGAATTTAGAATCATTTACAAAAATAAACTATTTTACATGTTAGCAAACTGTGTACGACTTATGGAAAGTGGTTATTGCTTTTTATTTTGGCCAGAAGAGGAAGTTAATTATTAAAGAAGATAAATATTGGCAATAAGTTCCTCTAGGTAAATGGAATCGGTTGAATTTTTTAGCATTTCACATTCATCATGTTACAAATATCCCTCTCATGCCCAAGTTACAGCCGATGCTCTTTCACACTTTGTCATTCAAAGTCATGCATTGGTAATAAGCCAATAGGTGAGAAGGTTKTTTCTGGTCTGAAGTGGCCAAGATAAAGAGGGAAAACCTCTGAAGGACTGGCTTCAGGATGCCCAAAGAAGGTAAGCCCTAAATATGAAGAAAACAACAATTGATTCGCTTTTGTAGGCAATCAAATCCAAGATGAACGCCACAACTAAATAATCTGGCCAGTGCCAGCAAATACTCCGATACGGGGCTACTTTTTGTTGTGGTACTAACTGAGAGTCATTCACACACACACACACTACAAGCTTTAACAGATTGTGCAAGATTTTTTTGTTGAAAGCTTTTGCATGGTGGCAGGTGATACGCATTCATTGATTTTTATTGCATTATTTTTATTCATTAATTTCTACTTTTAATTTTAATCTGGCCATTTTGCTTTTGCTCTGTTCTTATCAAACCATGTTGCTCCCAGTACCAATAAAATAAAAATAAATGCACATTGCCTATTTAAATTTTTCATCAAGCAAATATTTAAGTCACAGTGACATCTGTTGGAGAGGATTCTGTTTACAATGGAGTTGTGCCTGTTTGGTGTTGCGTCAAAATTCGTGTTACTCCACAACATGTTTTTTGTTTGTTTTTGTCGGATTTAGATTTCGACATTTTTATTACTTTTTTGTTTATTTTTCTACCTGAGTCAGAAACAATAATGAAACGAAAAGATTAACAAAAATATATAGCTAAGTAAGTACTACAATGTTACAACGCAAATTAGCTTAGTTAGTACAGACAGGTTACTGGACTGTGTGCCCGGGCTGTGTGGGGCAGAAAGCTTGATTTTCCCGAAAAACAAACAAACCAAAAAAAAAGTAATAACACGGAGGAGTGCTGTTTTCGTGCAGTCTGCGCGTTAGGCTAGAACCCGGAAGCGCGGCTGGGGACTCATTTCATCGGGGTGGCAGAATGCTGCAGTACACCTGTAAACAACATGAAAGCCCCACGAGGAGGTGTGCCSTGCCTCGTTCTAGCAAACGAACTTACTTCCTGGTAGCTGCTCCTCTTGCTCGGTGTTTTCGTAGTAAGTGGGGGCAGCTTAAAGTCACGGTAGGGGCGGCAGGTTCAGGTTTGCTGTCGCAAGCAATTACTTTATCACGGTGGTCTGTTTAGCTCTTTTAAAGAGAGAGAGAGAGAGAAAATGGGAAGCACGGTGATGGAGTCCAGCAGCAAGGAAACCTCAAAGAAAATACCCAAAAAGAAGAAAGGTCTGCGGATTAACATGCCAGTGAGTCGGTGAATTATCAAATAATTTGGCTTCTTACTGTGATTGAATAAATAGGGTTGTATGTGATATTTCTAATAAACGCAGGCTGAAACTTTTAGTAGTTTTTAGCTTGTTTGTTTTAATGCATTTCGCCTCTTGTCGCGTGCGAGTGATTGTTAGCTACTTCTGTTCGAACTTCAAGTTCATCACTTCGCCTCTAAATATTTAATTTACCTTTCTAAATGAAGTAGGATGGCCTCAGTTGGGTTTCTAGAAAAAACTTTGCACAGGTAAAAAAAAAAAAAAAAAAAAAAAAAAAAACGTGTATTTTATCAGCAAGTTCAGCTACAAGCCATTAACGTGATGTCATTGAAGGCAACACCCCTGTTAAAGCTGCCGCTATTGTTTACATTATGCTAACTTTAATTAATTTAATTAAATATTAGTTAGCCCTTTTCCAAACCAAAAATATATTATCTACCAAGTTGTAGAAAAAAAATCAATGAAAACAATTTAAAATGTTTAAATTTCACACTAAACCTAAATTTCACTTAATCAGATCATCTCGTCATTATCATTAGTAAGTATCTTTTTACTGACATGAACTGATTCACAGTTGCTTTTATTAATTTATTTTAGCAACAGATAGTGTACGTAGGAGCCCTATAAGTGGCGTAGTGCGTTTGCTCATATTTGGCAGTTTGATTTTTAGTTTACTCACCTACGTCTTTTGCGCATAGATTATGTTTCCTAATTTTTTTGTTTGTTTTTTTAAGTTGCCAATGCAGTTGTGGTTGTTTGTAAATAATGCATTTTTTATGCACTTGCATCGACTGGGCAAATAAACACCCCCACTGTTTTCATCATGGCTATCAAGTGCAATGCAGTTGGAAACTGTCACAACTTTAACTTTTTGATCTCAAAGGTGGTAAAAAGCATTTTCTGTTTTTATGAAGATTACAGTAAATATTTASACTGTGCAATAGTTTATTTGTATTAAAGTTGGCTGTTTTCTGCACAGTGTATCACCTTTTTTTATAGTTTGTTTCCCAAAGAGGAATKTTACACCTAACTGTTGGTATGGAGAAGAAGCATGATATGTTTTGCATTTTCCTGCAAAGCTTATTTTGGAGGCAGAWTCTTTTTTTCATAAAGCAAGTGATTAATGGGACAATTTTGCAAACCCTGTCTYAAGAGAGTATTTATTATGTTTGCTGTATTCTTTGTGGGTTGATTTTATTTTTGACTCACAGATCTTCATTTTTATTTTTCAGGACTTTGGTGCGTTTACTGCCCCACAGGTGGAGACAAGTGGCTCGACCAAAACTGACTCTCAAATGGTACATTTAATCATTTTTTTGGGGGTCGTAGCTTTTAATTTACTTGCCAACTGTTTGTGTTCTCAAGCTGGCCCCGTTATCCTGCCACATGATTTATGAAGGCAGTTTGGATCTGTTTGCTTGGCTCTGAATTCATTAAGATGTGAATTTGGAAGAGCAAATTATTACACAGGGTTATCTTTTCTTTTCTGCCAACTCTTTTTGGCTTTCAGTCACATTACGCCCAGCGTTCAGGCTCATTTTGCAAAGTGATTTTTTTTTTCCCCCACAAAAGAAAATAACCTTGTCCCACTGTCTTGTCTTTTTCATTTGTATATCATCTTCTGCAGTCAAAAGACATGTTTATTTAAAAATAATTTTTTGTAACATTTGTGCAGGGCAGATAACGACCTTTACCATCCTGTGTTTAGTAAAGCCGCACGGTATCTAGACAAAACCCTGATAGCTACTTTGCATGCCTTGACAAGCTCTTGCGCAATATAAGATTGAGATTTGTTGGCAAATAGAAAAGATGGGCGTGTGCGCTCACGCCTCTGGATTGCCAAAGGATTGGTTTAGACTGAAAAGTGCCGACGTACAAGAAAAAGCAGACTAAACTGTCCTTCCCTTTTTGATTTAACTTGTCACAAATTATATTTGACCTTCCAGCAGCCGCATCACTGCCCTGTTATTCTCTGCAGAGCAGTTTGTTTCCTTTCATTACTCCATGCAATTCATAAAGAGTAAATTTTATGTCTTTTTATGCACTAGCAGTATTAAATTTGCATTTAATTGTTGCAGTGAATAGAGCTTAAGATCTCTGTATATTAAACTGCCTCATTGTATTTGAGCCCACAAATGGTTAAAGGATTTGTTGTTGCTGGTACATCCAGATTAGGTAGTAGGCAGCAGTGGGAGCGGTCTCCTAGTATACTGGCTGCTGCTTCTCATGTTTTGGTTTGGAGTCAGCGCAGCGATTAGTGAAGCATTTCTCCATTTGTTTACATACTGACATTGCAAAGACAGACTTTTAAACACAGAAAATCACGAGCAGAAAGAAAAGAAAACATACATTTATGCAGTAAATATGGGTGTGCATTTAGCAATGCTAGAAAAGCACATTGTGCTACTTTTCTACCATATGATGCATAACATGAGTAATAAAGCTAGCATTTGTTTGGAGGAATGCATGCACCTCTTCTGTCAAAAGCTTTTTAATAAAAATCTTATGTGATCTGTTAGAGCTCAGACTGTGTTGAGTATGACTCGTAGCTACTACCACCCTAAACTTCAGCTCAATATTTGCACAATCGACTGAGTTATAGTCAGTTTTTTGTGTTTGCTCAGGTTGATTAACTGTGGCAGCCATTTGGATGTGAGTTGACTCCGAACGCTAATCAGTTGTTGATGTACATCTGAGGAACGTTTAACTGAAATCCATCAACTGGTTCATTAAATGTTTTTGCTAACAAACAGACAAACATGCAGGCAGTTACATAATGGCCTGCCTTTTGTGGTTGCAGGTTCATGAAATCACATCCTTTCCCTTTAAGGTGAAAACCTCAGAGATACTGCTGTCCTTTAGCATTTCTYGACGACGTGTTTCCAAAAGAGTTAAAATGGAAACGCACAAAAACCAAAGAAAACTAAAAAAGAAATTCTCATAACTAAAGAGTTTATTCGTTAAGATGTCATTAATGTCATGAGATGACATCATCTACAGGTTGAAATGTTAAAACGTATAGAGATTTAAGACAAAGTCAGTTACACTGAGCTTCGGCTATGAGCACAAAACTGTGTTTTACTCAAGTCAGACTGTTTACAGAGACACTGGCTGAGGGATTGCAACACAGTAATTTCTACCTGATAAACAAAAACATGTGCGGCCACAAACACAGCTTACCCATAAAGTGCAATGGGAACAAATAAACAAGTGCTGGATTGTTTTTACCCCAAGTGCTTCATTAAAAAGTCACATCTATGAGAGACAGCCCATAATCAATCAGTCAGAAGACTTTGCACCATTATCCGCCTACTCGACCTAATCACACGTTGTATCGTTCTAGTTCAAGTGAAGCCATGGTTGTTTACAAACCAGAGTGTTTTTTTTTTTGTTTTTAGCTACAATGCAGCCTTGCAGACACTGCAGGAATTCATTAATCTAAGTGTGCACAAGTTCCTTTTTTATTAACATAAGATTACTGCAGTGGCTTTGGTGCAGTGGCTTTTTGTTTTGGCCCACAAACCCAATCTCTGTTGTCTATCTGTTCCCCTCTGGTCCCCAGGCACTATGAACCAAACAGAATGAATATATTGTGCAACATAATCTGTAAACTTTAGGCATGCAGCTCAAAACTGCTGTCAGTAAACAGAGTTTGCTGCAGCACCTAGAAGCGTAGAGAAAAACCAAAACTGCACCACTCAAACACCGAGTCTCAGAGCTCAGCATCATTTAAATGAGCTGAACAATTGGTCAGAAAAATAYAAACTGTACATTGTTTTTTTATTATTAAACCCAGAAGAGTTTTTAATGGATGTGTCTTCACGGTGCAACAAGCTATTTGTGGTGCATGCATTATTCTCAGGGTATGGTGTACATTTTAGAGGAAAATGTCTTCTCTCATTACAACCATCACTAAATTCTGCAAGGACTAGTGCCTGGATTAGGGTTGGGCAATACTGGCAAAAAAAATCACTTTTTTTATCTCTTTGTAAGTAAAAGGTCATTTAACTATGTAGTAAATTGCCAATCGTTGCCAGTCARTTAAAACTGTTTATGGTAGATGATTGTTTTCTTCGTGCATTTTCTTCCTAAATATATTTCCCTTAACGGATTTTTAAAAAATCACAGCATTGAATTTTATCGACATTTAACTACAACATTCTCACTTTTTTTTAATGCACAGCTGTAGATTGAAAAGTGCGCTGAAGCCTATTTACTTTGACAGTCTCTGATTTGTGAGCTACCATAAACTCTTACAGTGTGGTTAAACTAAGCTAAACAGTGTGTAAAAAGGAGAAGTTACTCCTAGGCGAAAAAATGCAATCAGCAGTTATTGTTTCACAAGAAATCTGTTCTATATATAGTGTTTCGCTTTGGCCCTTTCACTTTTTACGAACTAGCTCTGCAGCATTTCACAGAATTCTGCAGTGACTACAATGAGATTATACCATGTAGTTATTTGAGTACACAGGAGTAAAAAGGTATTTTTATTGTCTGCCAGGGGGAGCGTCTCATTCATTCAGCCAGCCCGGTCAAAGGAGTGATTTCCAAGAACCCGGCCAGTTCGTCACCGACAACTCATTCGGCTCCGATGCAGATAAAGTACAGTTCAGCCTCCCCCAGGACCATCTTCCCTTACCCCTCCCATCAGAACGCCTCGCCCAAGTCCCCCCATCGGCTAAGCTTCAGCGACATCTTCAGGTCCAGTTCCCCAAATGCAAGCAAACGAATTTTCTCCAGAACCAGAAAACGTAAGTAGACTAGAGAAATCACATTTCCTGCAAATACACAGTGTGAGTGCTTATTGTTGAAAGACTTTTGCTGAAGTGTCCTGATGCATCTCAGTAATCCAGGCAGAAAAAAATCAAAAAGAAAAAAATAAGTAGGTCCTCTGGACGGGTTCTTCTTTAGTGAAACGTTTCATCTCTCGTCCAAAAGACTTCTTCAGTCTGATGAGTTTCAGGTGAGCTCAGCMCTGCCTCCACATGRTGGACAAACAGGTCAGTCACATGCAAAAGAGGGCCATCGCCTAACAATAGGCTTGATTAGCTGTGTTGTACATAGAGGGTCATTTGCCCCATTATATGACTTATTGGTTTGGATGCTTCGGCTGTGGTTATATGGTGTTTTTGTTATTTTTATGTAGTGAGTGCAAGCAGGGCTCAACGTCCCCTTGTTTTTGTCTCGCTTTTCCTATTTGTGTTTGTATCGTTGGGGCCCTGATTCACACCTTTTGTTCACAGGGGGCTGAGTCATACTTGCAATAACAGCATTAAAAAACTCAAAAAAGTTGATTTTTACATAATATTGCCCCTTTTAAAGAAGCAGTATTTGCCTATTTGCTGAATTAAGCAGGAAAAAACTTGAAATGACCTCATGAATTTASCTGAAATAAAGCTAAAATGTGCTGCAAATAGCTAAAAATAGAGAAAAAGGCAGAAGATAGCTTGAATGAGCAGAAATCAGCTGAGAAGCACAAAAAACAAATTATCTGAAATAAGCAAAACAAAAGCACAAAACATTTGAAATTAGTAGAAGAATAGCTGAAATGAGCACAGTAATAGCTGAAAATGCAGAAAAAAGTTAGCCAAAAGAAACTAAATGAAGCTGAAATTAGAGCAAATAAGTAAAATAAAAAAGGAGAACCAGAACAAAAGGTAAAAAATTACAAAACAGATTTATAAACATTTTGAAGACCACTCTTTTCAGTTTTAATGAGAAAAATAATGGCAGAAAAAGCTAAATTGTATAAATTGCTGAAACACCAAAGGTCATATTTGGAATGTCCTGAAAGAGCTCAACATTTTTATATTTAAGTACAAAAGTTATTGAACAAGTTAGATGCCAAAAACTGTATGGAAAACAAATGGATCATCTCAATAGTGTGAATGCTTTATAAGCCTTCACACAACAAACAGGATCTGATTTAAATCATGATTTCTAACAATTCATCRTGTCGAAACACAACACCTAGGTTGACTCTTGTAAAGGAAGTATGATACAATAGAAACTGTTCTCTCAGTTTATTTGGGTTTCCTGCACGTGTCTGAAACCRCTTTCAAGAACTAGTTTCACTCAGTTCATGYATTTTGCTTGTTGTTTTCGTTACACTGTTGAACATTGTGCAGTATTTGTCTCGAAGAACAAACCACTGCTTTGCTTTGTGGTGGCCTGCAGTCGGCGTGGTCGCAAGGTTCATCAGACAGGCGTTTGATCATCTGTCATCTTTTTAATGCTGTCAACAACTTTTGAAATGAAGAAAGGAAATGGTTGTCTGTGTTTGTTGTGTCAGTCAAGCTCTCAACATTATACAATGAACTGAAAAGGCAGTTTGTTATATTCAATTACTGGTTTGGCTCCACGCTCATGGGAGTCCAGCCAGCATACATTTACCAGCCATCATTAAAAATGCAAAAAATAGGGAGAAGTGAAACAGGCTGGGTAGAACAAGGCCATGCTTTATGAAGAACAGRCCTAGCTGGCAGAGCTTCAGCTCTCGTGTCTCCATGTATTTGGGCAGTCGATCAATGCAAAGCGAAAAGAATAAAAGCTCTTCTTCATGAAAAACCGCTCCACATCAAGCAGTCGTACGGATGAGTCATGGTTTTTGGCTCGWGCTCGAACCCATTCTTCTGTGTTTCCTTGCAGAGGGTCAGTTTGGCAGAGGTTGGTGGAACAGCTCAGTTAGGGCCAGACCTTTAAAAAAATGTAGGCATGCTTTGTTTCCTCTGGAGACTGTTATTGATGGTAACCAAACTAAAACAGCACCAAAACAAGTCCAACACTCCTCCTGTGGCAAATGCTTTGCATTATAAATGCATGATGTGGTTTAAGACGTAACATCTTGTGGAACGAAATGATTTGCGGTGCGTAAAAGTCTTGATAAAGTGCATTTAAAACTGAGTAGCTTAAAGTGAGTTTGTGAGCACACCAGAGAGACTGTAAGAAAGTCCCCTCTCTCACTTACTGTTCACATTCTTTTGTTACATTTTCACTGAGTTAAAACTATTTTGCGTTGGCTAATATTWGTTYGCTGGAGTAGCCATYTTGAATTGGGWWATCAGTTGTAGATGGACAACCAATGATTGCTTTCCGAAAGTTTGATTAAATTCTGTGTAGTGGTTCATTATGGGCACAAATTTATATTAGACTAAAATTTGTGCCCATAGTTCATGAGATGCAGTAATGTTGCAGTCAAAGAMCTTTCATGGCAGAAAGTGATTACAATCCCCGCTCACGGATTTACTTCTTTTTATTTTAGTTTTTTGTCCAGAAGAGTGCTTCTGAAACACTGTGTTTGATCTAAATTGATAAGATCAAACCTGTCTTTCATATTCACTAACAAGCAGCACATTAATGCAATGAAATACACAAAAAAATCCCAGATCTGCTTTTATCTTTAATGACATGTCAGTGATATCAGACAGCTTAATGATTTACTGTTCTCCTGACTTTTATGCCTGTTTTTCTTTGTGTTTTGTGTTTGCGTATTTTATAGGCAAGGGTTTGTAACATTTAAGAGGATTACCATAAAGTGAAGATTTAACACAAACTTCTGTTTTCCTAAGACAAATCTAAACAGCATTTCCTTACTGTGAATTAATTGACTGGAATTAGTTATGATTCATGGTTGGGACTTTGTTTTTATTTAATTTTTTGTAAGTGCCATGAGATGGCTTTTGTTGTGAATTGGCRCCGTTTAAATAAACTGAACTGRATTGAATTAACACTTGACAAAATGACACTGCATTTCAAACCTGATTCGTAGTGCAGGTCTCTGAGTTTATATTTGCATAAAGATGGTTTTGTTGATGCCCTCTTTTCACCACCTGGGTGCGCTGTAAGCACAGTCTCATTTTAATTTCTCTCTCAAACTGTATTGCTTCAACATTACCTCCTGACCCTAATTTTTCACCTTTTTTCTTTATTCTGTGTTTTGTCTTGACCTGTATAGTATAACTTCCATTTACTGTTCACTGAAACTCACCGTCTTCTTTTTTTTTCTTTTTTCTTTTTTTACGTGAACATATTATATGACGGGAATGTCACCCCATTCTAGCCTGTTCTAAATATGTTTTCCCATCGCCTGGACATTGTCAGCCTCTTGCTGCTGTTGTGTTTCCATCACCTTATCTGGAAGTGACCAGACTCTCAGGAGCTCCTCTCACACTCATGCAGTTTTTTTTATTCCCCCTCCACTTTCACTCTGTTGCCACTGTGAGCTGTATGTTGTCAGTAAATAAAAGAGTTTTGACCTTCTATATTCTTAAAGCACAGCCCTTACATGGGGAGGGTCATTATCGTTTTTAGCAAAAATGTTGTTTAATGGGCACACATTTCAGTTTTCTATTCACCACAACATATTAATGCTAAATTAGTTGATTTATTGAGAAGTGTAACATGTTACTATTTGATGCCTGAGCCCTTTTAGTTATAGTGGTCATATTGAGTGTGGAGCACTTGCATAGCCTGTTAATTGAGATCCTGGCAATGCTTCAACTAATCTGTTGAGGGGGTGAGGAGCTTCTGATCAGCTGRCAGAACATGCTGCTGCTGTCATCTGACAGAGGGGCTGTCCTCAGCACTCTTAAAGTTCAGGTCCAGAAAACCTCCAGACGCCGAACTGTACAAATGACGGAGGGGCTGCAGTTTTTTTCAAATGCTGGCTTTAGTTTGAAGACTTCTCCCCCTCGGGGGAGCTGCCACCCCATCCTGAAGGAGTTACATCACGTGATGACTGAGCGAAGCAGATGCTCCGGTGCTGAATTTACTCCGAGAAGGAGGGAGGGCGGAGAGATGTGCAGCCCGAGCCAATCAGAGGGGGCTTTCCTGACGGACTGGCCTCCTTTTACAGGCAGCTGACATGCGTGCTATATTAAAGAGATGCCACCCACAGCTGCACCTGACAGTTTACAGCACTGGCACTTCAGAAAAGACTCCTGGATTTTATTTGCATCACAGCAGCTAAAGTTCTGTTGAACTYAATGCGTTTGGATTTTTCTCTTTTTCATCAAATATAGGAGCTGCACAACGCCTCCTGCTGGCTCAGCACTTAGTTTGGGAATTTTTTTWWWWTTATTTTATTTTTTTCAGTGTCTGGAGATTGCAGTAAGTTTTTGGTTAAAGTTGGTCGGTTTCTTCTCGGTCCAGCGTCGATCCGCCGGGTTTGTTCTAAACAAGAAGCAAACCGAGGAACTCTTACTTGGGACGTCTGTTCTGCTCTCATCGTGATGCGGATGGTCATGATCAAATTTAGTTTTGAGACGACAACCCACTGCTTTCCATGAAGAGGTTTGGCAGCCTGAGGAGGAGCAAGAAACGAAAAGAACAAGATGGGTTAGAGGGACGGCATCCGTCCGAGGCTTCGTGTCTGGCTGGTAATGTACTGCACTCTCCCCCCCTCTGCAGCTCACACACATCCATTGTTCTAGTGGGACCAGTTAAACAGCTGACACTCTTACAGCTCGCCCTCATTAACATAAATTATTGGTGCACAGTAAATTGCTGCTTTTAAAAGGATCACACTAAACATTTCCACCTTTTTGTAAAAGTGAACATTACCTTGCCCTAACATTAACTTGTCAGCTCATGTTCACAAGGAACGGTGCAGACAGCTGTTACGTGTTGGTATGAAGGTCTATATTGTATCTCAATGGTATGTTAACCCCAAATTAAAACTACCTACGTGGGTTTTGTTAGGATTTAAAGCTTTGCTGCAGGAATTTAATATCTGCCTGCCTAAGTCGGGATGCTCTCTAGAGCTTTTTTATGACATTTTTTTATTTTCTAATATGAGCCACTATAAACAGAAGACTTGATTTTTTTAAACAGCAGGACACCATATGAAAAACCTTCCATTTAAAGTTTCAGCCAATATTATCAATATGGAACAAATATCTTATTATTCAAAAGCAACCAACAACTTCATACAACTTCTAGTGATGCWGCCCCTTTTTCACTTCATACTATTTTACTTGTGATTTGATAATTTTATAAAAAGAAACCAAATCTATCCCATTTTTGGCTGAAACATCTTTTCTGCCAATGATGTTCTTTTTAAACAGCCTTTTTTTTCTGATGAACGAAAAGCCTAAAGATTTGATTTTCCTCATAGTATAGCAGCTAATTACATGGCTATGTAACGGTGCTTGTCATTGTGATTACTCAGGTTGCTACATAAAGTTGAGGCGCTACACACAGCTGAGCTCTGGTTTCACAAGTGCCTGTCGTGCATCTGCAGAGTGTTAGGACGCAGGCCAGAGGGGTTAAAGCTGTGGGGCAGCAGCATCAATATTGTCATCATCAAGTTGCGTGGTATTTATTGCAATACTTGAAATGCTACTGCAGAGTTAAAATCAGCTCCCTCATTTTCTCTTACTTATTTTTACAGCAAAGTATTTTATGGCCATTCTACCATGTGCCACTTCAACGTTATGTATTCTGTCCCACATCCAGAGGGAGTTCAGAATATTTCCTCCATTGAAAACATATCATTAGAAAGTGCTGCTGAAGCTGTCTGATCGTGTTGGATTGGGTGTTTGCAGACTTTTTTTTTAAATTCCTCTGCGCAGGGGTAGCTTCTCCAGATGTAATAATCCTCCAGGTTTTCATGGCAGGAAGCCACGAACTGCGGCCGTCATCTACGGTTACTATCGGTCTGCATAGCCCCTGATTTAGAGCCAGACTGGACTTGGTTGAAGAGATGAGAGGAGCCGAGACCTGTCAGCATGATTTAAATCTACTGTATGTGTGGCTGTATAAAATGTGGCGTTTCTATGACCTGATGACACTTTAGCTTGAAGTCCTTTGATCTAGACCCACTGCACTGCGCACCATGAAACTGTTATTGTTTATTGCAGCATTTAGTCATTTGAGTTCCACATGTGAAATGTGTCTCATAGCTATTCTTTTAGAGCTTTAATATGGTTTTATTTTTCATTAATCTTATTTTGATACAGATAATAGATGTGCAGTTTCTTATTTGATGACTCAAATATAATGATATTGTAATGATTTCAAACCTAATATTAATTGAGTTGTGAATTCTCACTACTGCACATTTTGCCACTAGTGAACAGCAGATATTTACAGCGTAAAAAGGTTGCAGCAGTGTGTTCATTGGAGCTGTAGGGAGCCTCGGTGCTGCACTGAACTTAATAAATGAGACAGCGTGGCTCCACGTGACTCAAAACAGCCGATCGACTCCTCGGGGAGCAACTAAACAGAGAAGATCCACTTTTATGTGTGTTACAGCAACACGTTGTTGCAGTAAAAACTGTTACCGACACCAGTGTTGATTAGTTGGGCTAGGGACCAATAAATAGCTGCACACGTTTTCTTTTTCRGCACTTCGAAACAGAATCGCAAGAGTTATATTTTGTTTGCCTGTAAATAGCTTTTTACAAGCACTTTGTAATTATTATACAGTAATTGTGTCAAACGGTAAAATAATCTTAAACTTTGTTTGTTTGACCAAGGTGTCAAAAACAAGGTTGTCCAAACCTGTTTTTACAGGTTTCTCTGCTCCAGCACACCTGATTTGAATAAATGGGTGATTAACAGGCTTTTTGAATCAGATGCGCTGCAGCAGGAAAACAAGTAAAACATGCACAAGAAACAAAGTAGGAATATACATATACATATATAATTTTTTGAGACGTTATAWGAGTGTTTGGTATATCTGATTTGAAAAAAAATAATAGTTCCGTTAGAAAGAAAATGCATATTCTCTAACATAAAAAGTTTCATTGTAGATTACAAAAACAACAACAAAAAAACAGGCTGAAGAGAGATGAAGTGAGACATTATTATTTAGTGAGATAGTCTGTCATCTCTTTGGTAAATTACAGTAAAAATTTGCTTTAAAATAAGAATGCATTCTTGAAGGATTTCTGTTTTTCACAGGGATGCATCATGTCCTCTGGGTGGTGCATAAATGTCCTCCATTAGCCAGACAGATGAGGGGGTTCACAGCCTTGCTGTTATCTGCTCCCGTGGAATGTGCCACAACAGCGTGGCTAAAAAAAGAAGGCCTCACAGCGGAAGCGAGGCACACCAAACRGGGCCCGTCAGCCAACTAAATGTCAAGAGATAGTGTGGAGGAAAAAAATGAGCACTTAGCACTCGGGGGCTGCTTTAGGAGAAGTGTCAAAAACCTTTTTAATAACAATAATAATTAGTTTTTTAATGCAGCTTTTGGAGTTGATGGTTGTAAGAATTGTTTTTTACAACTAAAAAAGTCAGTAACTTTTCTTAAAGCAGTAAAGAGACTTACTTAAAAGATGAAACGTTGTATTTCAGTTAAATATTCATGTTGACTAATAATCTCATTGTGTTTACTGAGTTAAACTAAATTAAATTAATCTAACCTTTGAATTCACGCCTTCACATTAAAAGTCACCTGAGCGTCTTGTGCTGAACGACTCGCAGTCRGAACTATTTGGCCCTCGTAGGTCCACGTCACGTATTGTCCAGTCTCAAAAATATGTCTCCGGGGGATGTACCGTAGCAGCGCGAGTGTCACATGTCGACCCACGTTAGATGGCGATGCCTGACGTAAAGGAGCACGCCGGCTGTCATGTGCCGAACCACGTCGACGGGACACTTCAGCAGGAGCAGCTGCGTCACACACAGCTGACTGCAACCCTGGAGTTTAATGTGGAGCCGCTCYGTTATAAAGAAGCAACTACAGGAACAGAAGCAAGATAACCATGGAGCAATTCTACATAATGTAACTGCTGTAAATAATGCAGAATACATTCATTATTGATCCCTTTTTACGGCATTAATTTGCATTTATTTATGAGCCGAGCCTTGGACTGCCCTCGGTGAATTTTTATGAGCACAGTCAGGAGGATGCAGATGTCAACAGCTGTTAGTTCGCTGCAGTGTTGTAGAATTTTCCGCAGGAACAAGTAAAGCAGGGATTTGATTGTTTAATCAGCTACTTGATGCACTTTGGAAATGTCTGGCTAACGGTGCAATCACATTTATATTTAAAGTGTCTTCGGGGTATCCACATTTGCATCCTGTTTGCTCTCTGAAAAACAGCTAAAGCTTTTATTTTCTGCAAAGTTTATAAGAGGGGTAACTAGCTTTTTTTTAACAAAGCATTTTGTATAAAAGCTGAAAGTTTTCACTTCTTTCAAAACAATTATTTATTTTACCTAACTACTTTGTATTCAGTTTTACGTAACAGATTTAGTTTATTTTTACCTGCCTAATTTTACATTTATTTTTGTTCTTTTTGTTAATATTCATTCTAACCTTTAATTTGAACTGATCTCATATTTTTATTGTTTAAAATCATCATAATGTGAGTTTAAAACAGCGAGGAAGATGGAGAACAGGTGTAACACTACATTACTGAACTAAAGGTTGATGCTGTGCGTGCATACACAGGTGTTTTCACTATAGGATATTTAGATGAGCTCGTGCTGTATGGTTTCACTGTCACACAATTCTTAGAGCTAATGATGCACAGTGTAGTGTTTTTTTCACCTTTTTTCTTCAATTATTCATTCATTTTGGGAAGAGAGTTGATCAAGGAAGGATGCTGATGCATTTCTGTTTTCTTGAAAGAAAAGTAAAAACATTAAAATTGACAAATTGATAAAAAAAAATTGTAGGAG
>NW_013952408.1:3568747-3574829 GCF_001266775.1 Austrofundulus limnaeus | reverse complement strand
AAGTTTTTGTGGTTTTCAAACCAAACCTTGTTGTTAATGTGATTATTTTTTAATCCTCATTGCAAAAACTGTCCATCTTACCAAGTTTTAAAATCAAATATCCAGCCAAAAAGTCTTTTTGATCTTGTTTTGAGACTGAYTTACTAAACAAGAACTGATTGTGTCAGAATAATAATCTTGTTTACAGAATGTGTAAGATTATTTGTCTTGTTAGTCTGAAAAATTGACTCAAATTAAGTGAAATGTTTCTGCCAATGGAGTAAGAAAATTTTACTTGGTAAGATTCTTGAAATAAGAAAAAATTGAGTCAAGTATTTCAAGAATCTTGGCAAGTAAAATTTTCTTACTCTATTGGCAGAAAATTTTGACTTGGAGTCAAAATTTTAGACTAACAAGACAAATAATCTTACACATTCTGAAAACAAGATGATTATTCTTACACAATCAGTTTTTGTTTAGTAAATCAGTCTTAAAAGAAGATCAAAAAGACTTTTTGGCTGGATATTTGATTTTAAAACTTGATAAGATGGACAGTTTTTGCTGTGTAATAGTAGTTTATACAGTAGATCTGGTGTCTCGTTGTATTGTTGTGGTTTATCACAGCATCTGTGTTGGTTCCATCTGCTCATCCTGTCCAGGATCAATTCAGTCGTTAGAATGCGTTCTGCCTCTAATATAACAGCTGAGCGCATTGATTGCATTTGTAGCAGCTCTGTAGTTTCACCCTGTCAGTAATATCAATCAGGTTTTCAGCTGGAAAGATAAAAATCAAAAGAAGCAAGAAGTTAAACACAGATATCTCTCTTCTGGGCCTTTTTATGTTTCTGCAGCTTCTGGACTGTCGACACCACCCTCCACCCCGACCCAGGCATCCAGCCAACCTGTGCTGGGCCCCAGCCCCGACCGCCTGGAGCCCCGCGCTCGAGCTTGCTCCCTCTCCACCCCGCCGGACACAGGACAGCGTCTCAGCTTCGCTTCTGCTAAACCCCCCATCCCTTCAACAAGCCCTGTGCCTCCCTTCTCTACCTCACAAGTGAGTCGCACAAATTAAGAAATTAAGATACACATACTGCTTTACTTGCATGTCACTTCTTATGGCAGGAAGTAAGTAACACAGCTGCAAAATAACACACTGACTTCCCATTTCTGAGACACATTAAAAGAAGCATACGTTGGTGCTTGAAAGAGCTCAACATGAAGAGACTTCACTTCTTCAGCTCTGGGTTGAGAAAGTTTTCTGGAGCTTCTGTTACCCTTTTTTCCCCCTTGAGAACCAAAACTGCTCCGTGAAAGAAATCTATTCAAACCTGGGGGGGAGTTCCATCATGACTTCTTTAGGACTTCACTAAATAGTGGCACCTTGTTTTTTGTTTCTTTGGTTTGCTTCTATTTTTTTTTTTCCATGAAGCAGAATGAATCAAATGACACCACAGAGACAAGTAATGTGTGTGTATTTGTACACTTTTTTAGTATCTCCAACACTTTTAGCTGCGCAGATCATGGGATCTTAATAACAAAAACGTTATTTTTTTTTTTTTCCTTTTTGGATACACAACAGCACCCTTTTCTATGACTCATGTCTCTATTTACTCAGAGTCATAAGATTGTATTTAAACAGCAAATGAACTAAGCCACCGACACAAACACGGAGAGCTGTCACTTGACCGCTCTTCAGTAAAACTGTGTTTGCTTTGTTCGCTCTGAGCACCTTGTAGCAAACCGGAGCGTGTAAATTCTGCCTTGACATTTGGGCCTTACCTCAGACAGAATTGGATATCAGCTGCAATGGGATTCTGGCGGTGCGAGCCAGGATTTGATAGCAGATTACCTTCAGCGAGAGTGGAATTGCTGCACGACTCTCTGTGCCGTTAGAAGAAATAATTATCTGAAGACCTGTCTCAATCTGTCTGCCTGGAGTGGTGGTAGATTTGAGGCTGAGATGGTGAATCAATATTTCATCACCAGGGCTGATATTAACACTTGGGGACTTAGTGGTCCATCTGTGCCTCTCCATCACACACAAAGGCCTCAGAAAATAATCTAAAGAGTTTTAAATGCAATTAACCGAATGGATTTGTGTGTGCCTCCTGGAGGTTTGTTGTAAAGCAGAAGCAGGCCAGATGTCCGCTGTAAGTGCAGCGGGGCCAGATTTATGAAAGTGCAGAGGTAGGTTTTGGCGAGAGAAGTGCTGTGTCATCATTGCAGGGTGACACTGGGGGACTGTAGAGCATCCTGAAGCAGGCATGCAGTCTTTCTCACAAAGTGCTTGAAGGTCACAGAACCAAAAACTGCACATTTTGTTAAAATTGGCGAAATGCTGCATAGTTAACGCTGAAAAATGGGAGATGAAGTTACACAGTTTGGCTGACACACTTCCAGCTAGGGTCTCCAATTTTCAGAAACTGAAATAAAGTATAGTRACGGGATAAGACAGAGAGAGGTGGGACTTTTTTGTCCCATTAATATTTAGCTGTTTCTATTATAAGCGAGATCAACAAAGGAACTTAATATCCACCAGATAAACATGTATGGGCCAGTGTTAGAAGTGTTAATAAAATGAGGCAAGGCAGCTTTATTTATATGGCACATTTCTGCATCAAGGCAACTCAAAATGGTTTACGCARACAAAACTTTTTGATAAAATACAGGACAGTAAAAACCTTTTATAGAAAAACAAAAATGTAAAGAATGGCTACAGTAAAGATCTTACCATTTTTGTTGTTATAAACTTTAGTCATTTCATAAAACAAAAYTCTATGTACAATAAAAAATAAAATACAAATAAAATGAAATGAAAGGTGGCAGAGAGAAGAAAAAATCTTAGAATATCTGCCCCTTTTTTCTCAAATATAGATTCAAACTATAAGGATCTACAGTTAACAAAACAAAACACAACAAAACATTGAAACTTTCTAGAACAACAAAGTGAATGTCTTCATATTAAACCATTTCATATTTTTTAACAGTCCAGTCTTTATCATTCTCTTAAATATGCATATGGATGTGGCACTTTTAACATTATCTTCTAAATTATTCCACAGTCTCACTCATTGTATTGAGCTGCATCGTTCTTTCAAACATGTTCTAAATTTAGGTTTCATAAACATCTCTATTCCCTTAAGATTATAACAGCTTTCTCTCTTTGTAAAATTTTTGCTACTTTTAGCTAGCATTTTTTATTTTACATAGCTTTTTGCTACTTTTTTACTTTCATGTATCATTTAGCTGCTTTGGCTTCTACCATTTTGCTTAATTTATTTAGCTGTTGTCTTGATACTTTTTGCTAGCTTTTTGCTACATTTAGCTCTTTTATTTATTTGCTTTTAGTGAGCCCTTTGCTACTTTTGTCTTCTTAGTTTGTATTTAGCTTTTTTTTTTATCTTATTTTATCAACTAGAATTTTGCTCCATTTACCTTTAACAACTAATTTTCAACTTCTGCAAATTTCAGCTGTCACTCTTCACTCAGCATTCATGCTGCATTTACACAGAAGATAATTTTCTCTTGTTTGAAATTTTCTGTCACTTTAAATAAAAAGTATTTGGGTTACAAAAAGAAGCCTCCAAAGGATAATTATGTTCAACACCTTTCCCTGCAGAGAAAAACATGAATAAACAGCTCTGATTAGACAAGATCCCTGCCTATGTCACCTGTTTCATTTATAATCTGCAAAAAGCTGTGCAGTAAGTATTAATTATCAATTTCATAGGGAAAGCTTCTTTTTAGTTTCCAATTCAAGACCATTTCTATTTTTAAGCGACAGTAGTCAACCCTACRTCCAGCCTCCAAAGCTGAGGCATCAGGAAGCTTGCTTGTGACTGATTTTGTTTGAAGTAATGAACACTAAAGATGTTACATATCGGGTAAGAGAACTGTCAGAATCATTGTATGTGTAAGAGTCTAAATTTGTACATGTAAGTCTATAAACGTACATAAATTTGTTACAACATTGCCACATTACAAGTACGAATCAAATTTACAAGTACAATTCTTATGTGAGAATACAAGTTTTTAAGTTTCAAATACAAGTTAAAAATTTACAACTTTGCCACATTACAAGTACGAATCAAATTTACAAATACGTATCAAATTTACAAGTTCAATTATTTTACCTGTCAAAATAAGACATTATGCATAGAACACCGAAAAGATCGGTTGCAAACAGTAACTAAGCCAGACCACTACGGGGACATGACCACTGCCTCATTTGGGACCAGATGAACTCTTTATAAACACAACAATTTTCTGAAGGGAAAAGCATTTGGAGGCTTTTCAGTTTGTCATTCATGTCATGTTGTACAACAATAAAGTAGATAGTGGATTTATGATGAACAACCAAAAAAGAAAACTGATGCATTCATAAAACTGACTGCATAATGGAAAAAATAATGCAAGTTCAACAACACAAAACGGCCGTGCTCTGACCCGGCCAGCAGGGGGACTGAAGTCCACCATCAAACCCGTAAACAACTGTAAGTTAAACTCTTTTTACTTTTAATAGTAGTTTGTATTATTTATTTCACATTTGGTACACATAGTACTTGTCAGTATTTTTAAGAGGATGTGTTTAAACAGTTTCTATGCTGAAAGTAGAGCTTCGTTGATTGCTGTCGTTGTTAGCATGTTGTTAGCGTTAGCATGATGATATGAATAGGAAAGAAAAAACAGCCTCATGCTTCCTGTTCAGTCTAAGTTTATTTAGAACGGCTTGAAAAGAACAAAAACCTAAATGGTGTTAACAGTGTGTTTAAAAAGCTTTCTCTGACTATATTTTGTTTTGTTTATTAAGACCTTGTTGGCTAAATTTTAAAGCTTTGTCAGAACTACACGTACATTGATTTTAATTAGAATCACCATAAATCAAAGTTAAACTGTGTTTAACTAAGTTAATCTATTTTCAACTACTACCAAACTACTTCCTTCAGATTTCAGTGACCAATATGTGTAGAAAAAGGTTTGCTGTCTGATTAATAGACTGCTGGCTGTGACTGTGTGATATAACTGTGATCTTTTTAATTTACTTTTATTCAACATGGACCTGAATCTGTTTGTGGACCCACTGAGGACCTGTCTCCAGACCTTTGTATCAGAGCAGGTCTGATACCATCAGGCTCCACCAGTGAGACTACAACCAGTGGAAGCCAGTTCCACCCCACGTCAGGTCAAATAGCTGTATTAGCAGTAATATTATAAACTTAATAGAAATAAAGTTAATATAATTCATTAAATAAAGTTAAAATAAATCAGTCCTGTTAACCTGTTGATCTTCTGTGGTTCAGATAAGTGCAGTTGATACAGCGAGCAGCATTCAGCCCATCCATGGACCCAGGACAGATGTCCTCTACATCCACACCTACAACTGACAGGTGGATGAGGAGGTGATGGAGTTCCTGACCATCTGAAGAACTGAACCAGCAGCAGGATGAGACACTGGAACAAAATCTGTTCATCTGGGTTTTAAAGCCTTCATGACAGCTGAAAAATTCAGTTAATACAAATGTACAGTTTTAAAATGTCCTGTTTAGAGCTGAGGAAGTCAAACACCAGGCATTGACATATTTTTTAAACTCAGGATGTTTAATCTGTTTATATTAAAACTTACCTAGAAGTTTTCATTTATTTGACATTGATAGATGGTTTTACTTTAACAAATAAAATTTTTAGACAACACTTTTGTTTTTACCTAACTATGAGCTGGGAGTGATAGATGAAACAATTAATATAGTAAAAAAAAAGGGGGGGGCAGTAAATTGTTAAAATGTTTAATGAAACATATCGCAAATAACACGTTTTAACACATAATATAGTGTTTTACTTTAATAAATAAAATTTTTAAATAGTCAACACTTTTGTTTTTACCTAACTATGAGCTGTGAGTGATAGATGAAACAATTAATATAGTAAAAAAGGGGGGGAGGGCAGTAAATTGTTAAAATGTTTAATGAAACATATCGCAAATAACACGTTTTAACACATAATATAGAGTACTACTATTAATACTACTACATTGTGACATATTTTTTTGTCAAATTTTTTTATATTATTTTTAACAAACCACAAACAAAAAACAAACTAACAAAAA
>NW_013952408.1:3551415-3568632 GCF_001266775.1 Austrofundulus limnaeus | reverse complement strand
TTTGATTCATACTGTAAATTTGATTCATACTTGTAATGTGGCAAAGTTGTACCTTTTTAACTTGTTTTGTAACTTAAAAACTTGCATTCTCACAAAAGAATTGTACTTGTAAATTTGATTCATACTTGTAATGTGGCAAAGTTGTACCTTTTTAACTTGTATTTGTAACTTAAAAACTTGCATTCTCACAAAAGAATTGTACTTGTAAATTTGATTCATACTGTAAATTTGATTCATACTTGTAATGTGGCAAAGTTGTACCTTTTTAACTTGTATTTGTAACTTAAAAACTTGTATTCTCACATAAGAATTGTACTTGTAAATTTGATTCGTACTTGTAATGTGGCAAAGTTGTAACAAATTTATGTACGTTTATAGTCTTACATGTACAAATTTAGACTCTTACGCATACAATGATTCTGACAGTTCTCTTACCCGATAGTTCCAAGGCTTCCCCGGCTTCTTGCCGCTAGTCAACGGAAGGGATTTCCTATTATGGTGAGGCAGCCAGGTTTTTCCTGCATGAAGGGGCGTGTCCTCAGGACACCGAGCTTCCTGCTTTCCCTCCTCCTCCTCCTCCGTGTTTTTACTCTGTCCTTGTGGTGAGTTGGTGTCGTTCACTCGCTTTAAATAATGTCTGCAGTTGATTTGTGATGGTAAGTTTAATGTCCGCGCTCCTGTGTTGCGCAGCATCGGTTCCCCCTTCTGCACCAAACCGAGCCGGACTGTTCCACCTCGGTTCGGAAAGTGGGGGGGCGTGTGGTGAAGTAAAATTGCTCCCCCGAAGTTGTGACTCCGCATCTCGCGGGGGTTTAGTGTCACACAGTGTATATTTAGCAGAGGTGGAGTAGTGTGGTGTTAAACGACGCTGTTTGGCTGTTTCAGTGTTTTTTATTTTTATTTTTCCGGACGGTCCAGACTCGGTGTGGTCTCCTGTGACCTGCAGGGGGGAAAGTCGGCGTCACTCACGATTTACTGCAAAGTTTTTGTTGTTGTGCTGTTGCTGTGAGCTTTGTACTCCAAACATTTACCTGTTTTCTCGCAGGTCTGCGGCTTTTTCGAAGGTATGCTGGAGAAACTTGAACTAGACGATGATGGTAAGTGTCCCCTTCAGCCTCCTGTAAATTTTAGCTTAATGGAGTGCAGGTGCTTGGATAATAACTGGTAATGCAGTTATTTCTAGTCTCAGCTGTACTTTTGTAGGCAGAGAGTGGAGCCTTAAAGCAAAAACTTCATCTGCTCTCATGAATCTGAACCATATTTTATTAATAGATGGGTTGATTTAAATATCATGAATTATATTCAGCAGAATTTAATAAGGGCAGACAGGTGTTAAGTTTTGTTAAACATACTGACAAGATTCACTTTTTTAATTATTTGTTTGGACGTCATTCATCATCACAGAGAAGTTGCAGGATATAAACGTTAACGTCTCAGGWTTGATGCTTTTTGTTCCCCACTTTTCTCACCTGTAAAGCTCATAACGTCATCGACAAATGTTGTGCCATCACATTACAAAGTTGAACAAAAACAAACTAATCTAGCTCAGTTGGATCTTAGATCTCAGAGTGCTTTACTTAAATGTCAACAAGCACACAAACAGTGGAAAAACTTGGGCGGCAGAGTGTAATTATCAGTAGGATGGAGCAGGAAAGTGACTAAGTGGTCCARTGGCTGTAATGGGTGTTTAGGCTGTGTGCTTGTCTTGTTTCCAGCCTGTCATTACTTATTCCCTGGGAGATTTTCCTCCTTCCTAAAGATTCTCCCTGCTTTCTGTTCTCACAGCTGCTGAGCCCGAGAGTGATATTTACATGCGCTTTATGAAATCCCACAAGTGCTATGACATCGTCCCCACGAGCTCCAAGTTGGTTGTGTTCGACACGGCGCTCCAGGTAAATCCATCGAATTAACCTGTGATTGGGAGCTTGTCCAGTTTGTCTGGTTCACAAAAGCAAGGAGAAAATACCGTTTTTGATTYGCTAACTGCACAGACTTTCAGTGTTAACTTGTTGTGGAATGGAGCAGGTTAGAGGAGCAGTTTCCACAAGCTCATTACCATGAAGCGGTTAACCAGTAATCCAGGAGAGTTCAGAGCTCTTTGATTTGTAAATCTTCAACCAGTGAAACTGAAAGTTAAGATTACTTATCTAAAGGTGAAGAAAAACCAGCTAAACTCCACTAAAGCTTCTTTCCTTTTATAGATGAGTTTCATGTTTTTTTCCATCCTTTTCCCTCTACTTAATTGTATTGTTTATAGAGTGTTCAGATGATGCACAGACGATGAAGTGGAGGGGCAGTAAGGCTCGAAGGATGTTAGCGAGGCAGCTGTGGAGATGTGTAGTTGGACGGGACGTGGAGGTAGTTGKAGTGAGGCATAATGGAGGAGGGTGACTTGCTGTGGCRACCCCCCYSWRMASAGAACAGCYGAAAGAAATAAAATGATTTAATTACRTTGTCACTTGTTTTAATTTAATCTCAGACTATTTATATTTCAAGTGTTTGTCGACAGGTTAAAAAAGCGTTCTTCGCCTTGGTGGCCAACGGCGTTCGAGCAGCTCCACTATGGGACACAGAGAAACAAAGCTTTGTGGGTAAGAATACTTGATACATGTTTTTAAAATCACTGCATTTTTCTAATTAATTTGGGGACTTGTTTAAGTATTTGACACACATAACTGAAATTTGACCCATCATCGAAACGAGGATTAAGTCTAAAAGTTGTATGTGGAGAAATAGGCAAATAAAGTGTTTTGATTAAAACGCTTGCAAAAATTACATTGTCAAAATATAGCAAATGTGTTATCAATGTATCATTTCAGTGAACTGTCTGAAATATTATCCAAAAATATATATTTTGAAGCACTTTTTTGAGCATTAGCAACCAAAAACCAGATTTTGAGGAAAAACGCCTTAAAATGTTAAGATTTTCCCTGTGAGCTAGCAATGTTTTTGTTTCTTTCCAGCTGGGAAATCTCAATATTCAGTTACTATTTGAGGTTTCTTTTTTAAAATGACATAAAAAATTCTCATTAAAGTTACATAAAATTATGTATTATAACCAACAAGACAAATTAAATAATATCTCTGGATCTACTAATGATATCAGGATGATCTCAGTATCAAAATGTAGCTTTTAAAGCAGGAATCTGAAAATATGATTAGGTCATTTTGGCCAATTTTGACTTAATCCTCATTTCGATGTGATGGGTCACAAATAAGCTCTATTAAGACATGGATTTTTGTGATTTGCTGTCTTTACGTCGGATTGTTCGTTTTTAAATTTTTTCTCCTAAGATGAGAATACCAGCGCTGTGCTGGTTCGCCATAAATGAAAGCTGCTTTAATGGTAGCGACGGGTGGAGCCCAGTGTTTTATTGAAGAAGACATTAGAGCCGTCACAGGCCATAAAGCACAGAAATGAGTTGAACTGACTCGAGCGGAGACTACTCGAAGGGTAAACGCGTCTCGCTCTCTCGTCAGTTATGTGGAGTCAAAAGACAGACCGCTGGCGAGCTGGGTTTGTTGAGCTGTGCTTTGACTCACAGCCTGTGATGAATAATGAATGTCAAGTCAATGTGAGGCTAAAGCTGAGTGGGCGGGGGGGCTGTTGTTGTTTGAACCACGCCCTCGTGTGCACCCTCTCTACCCCGCCGCAGGCTTGGTTCTGTGTTTATAGATTTGATCTGTTTTAATGATGGTTTTCACCGCAGGAATGCTGACAATCACAGATTTCATCATCATACTACACAGATACTATAAGTCACCGATGGTAGGTCGCCCCCGACCGATGACACGTCCACGTTCTGCGCAGGACGAAACTAAATTCATTTTGTCTTTTTAGGTGCAAATTTATGAATTAGAGGAACATAAGCTGGAGACGTGGCGAGGCAAGTACTTTTTGTGCTCTTGTGGCACGCCTTCAGGGAGGCTGTTCGTTTCATCTCACCRTGTTTTAATATTCCCCCACAGAGGTTTATCTTCAAGCTACGTTCAAACCTCTGGTCAACATATCACCGGAAGCAAGGTGGGTTTTCTAAAATTGCTCTAGTGTTTTGAGTCTTATTCCATGTTTGTAACAAAATATTTATTTTTTTTAAAAACAGCCTTTTTGATGCAGTTTACACCCTCATCAAAAACAAAATTCACCGCCTGCCTGTCATCGACCCCGTCACAGGGAATGCACTTTATATTCTCACACACAAGAGGATCCTCAAGTTTCTCCAACTGTTTGTGAGTCCCACAGGTTTCCCCCGCCTGCACACAAACATCACGAACATTTAGTTTCTCCTCATGGCTCGTCTTTTAGATTATAAGTTTGGCTCCCTCTTGTGGCCGATGAGGAAAAGGAGTTGTAGTTTCTGTCTCATTCGGCGTGTCCGTCATTCCCAGATGTGTGAAATGCCAAAGCCAGCGTTCATGAAGCAGACTCTGGGGGAGCTGGGCATCGGGACGTACCACGACATCGCTTTCATCCACCCAGACACGCCCATTATCAAAGCGCTCAACATCTTTGTGGAGAGACGAGTATCYGCTTTGCCTGTCGTTGACGATTCAGGTGAAATCACAACCGACTCACCAGACATAGAGATTTTTATTTTCATTTAAAAAAAAAGTTTCACCTTCATATTTCTCTTTTTCTCTTGCAGGCAAAGTGGTGGATATTTACTCCAAGTTTGATGTGATTGTAAGTTTGTCCACCTGTGAGGAGACAAAGCATCTCATTTGAAACTTCATTGTTTAACCTGTGATTTCTGTGCGTGCAGAACTTGGCTGCAGAGAAGACGTACAATAATTTGGACATTACAGTGACGCAGGCTCTGAAACATCGCTCTCAGTACTTTGAAGGAGTTATGAAGTGCCATAAAATGGAAACTATGGAGACAATTGTGGACAGAATAGTCAAAGCAGAAGTGAGACTTACAGATTTTATTTTTTAAAGGGATCCATGATTAKTTGTAACATTAGACTTTATTTAATAAACATATATTTTAACTGTAAAATAAAGACTAAAATTCTGTAGGCTGCTTAGTTTTTATCATATTTAAACTAAAAGTTTAAAATATATATTACACGGACGGAGCCATTTTATTTACACACAAAGCATTCTGGGTAATCGATGACGTGGATAGGTCCTCGGTGCGAGGCTGCTAGCGAGCTATAGCGGCTGTGGCGGAGTGGTTAGGGGAGTCGTCCTGGAACCAGAAGGTTACTGGTTCGATCCCCCGTCCAGCCGTCTCAGTCGTTGTGTCCTTGGGCAAGACACTTCACCCACCTTGCCTACTGATGGTGGTCAGAGGGTCTGGTGGCGCCGATGCATGGCAGCCCCACCTCTGTCAGTGTACCCCAGGGCAGCTGTGGCTACAGTGTAGTTTGCCATCATCAGTGTGTGAATGTGAGTGTGAATGGGTGAATGTCTGTTAGTGTAAAGCGCTTTGGGGGTCCGGAGGGACTTGAAAAAGCGCTCTATAAGTTCAGTACCATTTACCATTTACCATATCCACCCTGAAGGTTAAATCTTGGACAATATCTGATGATCGGCTCTTTTAAATGAAACCAGAGAGCGTTGACAGAGAGGAGAAGGTAGAAATGACTCAGCCTGTAACTGAAAATATGGATGGAGGACAACAAAGCTGCTTCATGGAAGAAGAACCCCAGCTTAGCCTGTTGGCTTTAGCGTTAGCCCCGATGCTATCACCATATATATGTATTAGCTCAGCGCTACACATTCTCCTTTCATCACTGAGGTCCTCCATCCACATGACAGAGAGGGGAATGCAAAAATGACGCAGCTGCAACTGAAAATATGGATGGAGGACCTCAGTTTAGCTTGTTTGTTGCTCTAGTGCCGAGCTAATACGTATAAGGCAATATAGCGTCGGCGCTAGCGGGATGGCTAACAGGCTAAGCTGAGGTTCTTCTTCCATGAAGCAGCTCTGTTGTCCTCCATCCATATTTTCAGTTACAGACTGAGTCATTTCTACCTTCTCCTCTGTCAACGCTCTCTGGTTTCATTTAAGAGTCGATCATCAGATATTGTCCAAGATCAACTTTCAGGGTGGATATAGCTCGCTAGCAGCCTCGCACCAATGACCTATCCATGTCATCATTTACCCAGAATGCTTTGTAAATWAAATGGCTCCTTCCGTGTTAACATACATTTTTATACATTTTTAAAAATGATAAAAACTAAACATCCTACAGTATTTTTACAGTCTTTATTTTACAGTTGTAATATATGTTTATCAAATAAAGTCTAATGTTACAACTAATCAGGGATCCCTTTAAAGCTGACCCATCTTGGCTTCAGTTGAAAAATTATTTTTTTTGTGTGTTTGATGGCAGGTGCATCGGTTGGTGGTGGTGGACAAGTGCTCCAGTATTGAGGGCATAGTTTCTCTTTCAGACATCCTCCAGGCCCTGGTGCTCAGCCCTGCAGGTATAGATGCTCAGCATTGGTAGCCCCAATTCCCCCCACTGTCCTGGACCCCCGAGCTTTCCCCTCCCACCAATCCTCTTAGCCCTGTCCCAGGTAGGACCAGCCGCTGTTTGACTCGTGGCCGCTCTTCAGAGAAGGCATKATGTCCGTCTGCATTCGGCTCATCCTGTAGGATGATTTGTGCTGCAGTGTTGTTATACACTCACTCTTCATCTAACAGATATTAACCACACAGTAAAAAAAGTTTTTTTATATGAAACCTCTGTTTTGTATTCTGCTCAGTTGAAGTTTGACCCGTCCTTATCATCCCTGCATTTCTGGAGCAAACTTTGATGTGAAGCATGTTTGTTATTGACGTGTTTGGAAAGAACCTTGCCTAATTTATTTATTTTTTAACCAGTTCTACCATAATGGTTATCAGCTGAGTGTTTGGGTTTGTAGCTCGTTAAGATCAAAGTTGGCGCGATGCGTTGCGAAGAAAACCACGGCACACGGAGGACATCGATCCACTCCAAGACGCGCTTCTGTCGGCTCCCGTCTTGTATCGACACAACCTCAGTCTGAGAGAAGCTGCTGCAGCTTGTTAGAGGTTCAGCGGGGAGCGTTGTGGAGCATCWAAACGATTCTTGAAAACACAAAGTTCGTTTTAGGCAGACAAGTTCGCCAAACTTATCGATTACAAGCRGGCAGAACGACGAGCGCGCCTTGCTAACAGCACTCTTATGGGTGTTATTTTGCTGTAACGTTAGCCCTTTCGGTGGAGTCGGGATTATGGTAAAATCATGGTGCAGGAAAGGGTTCTACGAGTTCTTCTGCTCTCGTTTCTCCTTTAGCAGGCTCGTTCGTCCCAGTGCACTTCAGAAAACAGACAACAGCTCAAACAACAGAACCAAAACAATAAATCCAGCCTCCAAATCTCTTCGAACACACAAGAACCACACATTTATTTTTCCTCTGTAACCCTCAGGACAACATCCCAGTGTCAGAACTCCATGATTTTAATCCCAGTGTCTTAACATTTGTGTCTAACATTTCACTGTCTCTTATTGACGACCGCTGTTGTGCTCACTGCGCATAAATACATTTATTTCTCAACTTGTTAATTGGCAACTCATGATGTTTTTCCTCCTGTTTTTTTTTTTTTTTTTTTCAGATGCCTGTAAGGAGGAGAGCCTGACTGAATGAGAGGACGGTGCGTCAGTTTCGTGTGAATTACAAAAGGAAAATAAATGAATACATAATAGAAACGTTCAGGCAGAGCGTGTGAATCTGAGTGRAAGTCGTGGAGACGCCTGCCCGTCGGTGTGCGGTTTAAAAAAAGAAAAAGGTTTGAATCCAAAGAGTTTGACAGTGGAGTGAAGTGGACTTTCTGCACAGAGAGATTTGTTTTTCTCTTTGTTTGAACACTGATCCGATGTCACGTCACAGATATATTAAAGTATATGCACACACCTATAGGCGAGTCCATAACATTAACCTATATGGGGAAGTGGGAGGGGGGGGGGTGGATCTGAGCATCAGTGTGGTCACATTCATGCTGCTGTATTTCCAGCTGATGTGTTCGCCTCCAGGTGAGCCTTTAACACATGCAGCTTTGTTCATGTAGCACAACTCCACTTTCCCCACAGCGAGTTAATGACTGTTATTAGAGACGGTTTGTTGGTGCCAACACAGACCGCTCAGTTCTTATTTGTGCCTTTGGTTCCCCCCCTCCCCTCCCTGCTTCAGTTTGCATCTAAAAATGTTTATTTTAGATTGAAATGTGGCTGAAATATGGACATAGATGGTTATATGTTATTTTTTACCTTCATTTGGTTGCGTTGTGGGTTTTGCGGAGCTCAGAGGAACACTTCTTGGTCAGTGGTGGAGTTTTCTAATATAACTTAAGAAATCCATAACGGTGAGACCAGATTATAAAAATGTTTTTAAAGGTTTAAATCCTATTTTTCTTCTTAAATGGTTAAAATGCTTCTTACCAGTATGCAAAGCGATTTGTTCATCTCGGCTGGAACTCGGCAGGACTCATCTCCGTCTTCACCTGTAAATGGGTTTGTTCTCAGAAAAGGAAAGAGTGGGGGTAAAATTTAAAATAAAAAGTGTGACAAAGCTTTATTTTTATGAATGTGTTTAGAGATTCTGCAGTTTTAATGTTATTTTTGTAAATATATTGTGACAATATGTTTAGTTCAGAGAAACTTTGTATCAGATCGACATGTACTGTAAATGTTCAAGCATGACAAACTACACTTCAGCAGAATGAATGTTTTTTGTTTTACTATTTTTTGTTCTATTTTTCTGGCTGCAGAAAAATAAAGACACTGAATGTACTCTAAAGCTGGGTGATTTTTTTTTTTACACACTAGGAATTTTCTTTTTCAGGATTAATCTGTTTATTCAGTTCCTCATTTTTCTCCAGTTTTCCAAAGATGCAGCAACCCTGATGTTTGAGTGTTGGAGGGGGTGAAGTAAGAAAAGATTGTATAAAATTAATGTGGGGGGAAAGTTTTACAACTCCAATTTCAAGAGGTAAGAATGTGTACATTTAAAAATGAAAGATGGTAAACATCAGTTTCTGTTCCATTCTGAGAAAAAGTGGGAAAAAAATCTTTACTCAAGTCTTTTTTTATTTTTTTTATTGCAAATAGCATTCTGCTGCACACTAGTAAAAGAAAACCGGTCTAATCATAACTTTATTCCATTTTGAAAAACATGGGATTTTGAGGTTTGCAAATCTGCATTCGTAACTTACATTTTACACAACATCCCAGCTTTTTACGAGATATTTATGACATGCACCATTTTCCCATATTTTCTAAAATGTTTGACAAATATGAAAATCAAATTCAACTGGTGCCCGCGAGTGACCGAAGTTCGGCCCACCAATTGGTTCATTCATCTCTTAAACCCAAACCCCTGGTTTTCTACTTTAATTACTCCAAGTTCTTTTAGTTAAACAGACATGTTTGGTATCCACAGAAATGTCAGAATCTTGTCTAGAAGCTGGTAAAAACATGAAAACAAGACCGTTAAAACTACAAGCAGTTGAAGATAAAATTAGGAAAGTGAAAATAAAATTGGTTTTAAAATTTGGCAAGTCAGAGATGTCAGAATAAAATGAGTGTCAAATAGGAGGCCTGATGTGTTCTTTTTGATATTTAATTATCACTTCATTACATAGGGTTCTGTATGTTGTATTCATGATTAAATGCAGCAAAATGAACWATTTCAGAGGTAACATCTTTTTAATACTTGCTTTATTTACATAATTTACTGGATGTTTGGCCCCTGAGCTGTTGACCTGCAGTAACTGTGGCCCCCAGACCAATTTAGTTAAATAGCCCTAATCTACAGTAAAAACAGCATAATTGAAGCTTATTGCACAGATTTCAAGGCAAAACATCATATGTGACTAGATTAACACTTAGTATCAATATTTAATGACCAGAGAATAGATTCGAGAAATTTTTCTTTACAGACAAAAGTGATATTTTACAGCTTCCTCTCCTCAGAATGGATCATGACATGTTCTCAGCGATGGTGATGCAACAGTAAATTATAGTCTTTTCTCCTCCACAGAAATGCACCCTAAACATTTCCCCAAACCTAAAATGTAGGAAAACATGTCATGCTGTGTGCACTCTAAAAATGAAATGTTGGATTTACTTAACCATGTTATGTGACCTGGTTCCACTTAACTGAGTTGAGTGAATTCAAAGCAACAAACTCATGTTCTTTGGTTAAAAAACTGGTATACTGCTTTGAATTTACTCAACTCTGTGCTGTAATCGTCTTCACTTTTAACAGCTCAAAGACAGTTTGGGGTTTGATCCACGGTGCTCGCCTCCATCCTCTCCCCCTGTTGATTACCACATCATGTGAGATTTAGATATTTGTCTCTCACATGGAGCAGCCTCAGACAGCTGAACRGTCCTCACCGAAGCGCTCGGCCCTGATTTCCCCCCACTCTCGTGGCACGCTGCCCCGAGGATATTTTAGAGCAGGGATTGGCAACTAGATGTGCCAGAGAGAGAGAGAGAGAGTGTGTGTGCCTGGAAACGGGAAAGCTTTTTAATTTCTGCTGAACATGATCACAGCTGATGATTCATGTTTTATATTTAAAGACAGGCCTGCTCAGAGAAACCAGCTGTCAGCTCTTGTTGTGGAGCAGCCACAAGGTGATGCTGTTTGTACACTTCCAGCCTCATCCTGCTCTAATGAAACAGCTCTTATCCCAGTGGATATTTAGATTCCAATAAGACATTAATGATTTTACTCTGAGTCGTTTCCTATATATATATTTTTAACGCCTTTGAACAAAATTGCTGGATTTCAGCAGGAAGTTTTTAAGCAKTTGCCTCTAAATGAGGTGGATCAGATGGACTACCAAATGAGGGGATAAAATCGGACCAGGCTTACYCCAGACAATCTGCTTTGATCTCCCAATCTCCCCTGTGATATCCAGCTCTGGGAAGGCCTTCTCACCTTGTAGCCCTAAAGCAGCAAAAGAAGAAAAAAAAAGAGGGGGCTTCTCCTCCTCCTTTACTGCCCATCTCTTTTCTTAACACACACACACACACTGGACTCTCTTTTGAAAGTCTTGGACTTGATTTAAAATTCCTCTTCGGAGCGTGTCATGCATTTTATATGCATGGCAAGAGAGAGAGAGGGGGGATACTGAAGGCAGGGGGGTATGTGTGGTGGGTGGCTGGGTTGTGGTGGGTGCTTCAATCCAAATGAACTTTCCTCTACTTGCTGTAGGCCTCCTCGGGGGATATATCTGTACACACCATCCATTACCACTTTCCCCTCATTTTCTTGCTCCCACTCAACTCTTTCAACATTAGTTTTTCACTGCATCATGCTTTTGCACAGATTCCACTGAGCAGCAAGGAGGGGGTGAGTGTGGGGAGGGGGACAGCCTTTGAAGACAAGTGTGATCAGAGCAGAGGGCGAGGGGTGTACAAAAACCTGGCCCCGGGGCATTTGAGGGGTACTTTTTTTTTCCCCCTCTCTATCCCCCTCCTCCTCCTCCTCTTCGCACTCATATTTAGCAGTGTATGGAGCCGAGGAGGAGAGGCTGACAAGTGCAGCGTTTGGGGACAGCTTTGATGTCTCGTCTGGGTGCGGCTGCTGCATCTGTGCAACCCCCCCCCCAACAAGGAGACAGTCGCCTTGACACAATCAGGCTTGCAGGCCTCTGATAGATAACAGATAATCAAAGAAGCACGCTGCTCTCCACCTAAAACATTTCTCATTCTCTTTTCTGCCACGCTGACGGCCTGAGAGGCAGCCGAGGATCAATAACGCACACGAGAAAGAAGAAATAAAAGACGTGAATCTGCTCCAGAAATCTGATTTATTAATATAGGAACAATATGATCCCACTATAGCTTATTGTGGATATAGCAGTAAACAAAAAAAAAAAAAACACAGTACACTTTTTTTTAATAAGTGCTACAGGTTTGTGAGTATAGACGTAAAACAGTGCTACATTCATATATGCACAGGGGGTATAAAAATTACAGTATATTGCGATGAAGCTATTCCTGCTCTGTTTTACACACAAACACACACGAGAACATCAAATATCTGTGAGCTGTTTGAGAAAACAGGTGCTTTTCAACTGAGTGGAGGTTTAGGTTGACTTTTATTTTTTATTTTATTTTTTATTTTTTACACACGAGCACTGAGCTGACAAACGTGAAGCTGATATAAGTACAGTAACACTACACRAAGCCTATACACAGAAACCTCTCCGTGAACTGGAGAGGTCGTCCTTTTAGGTGAAAGATTCCTACAGGTTTACTTTGGTTTCCAGCTCTCTACAWCTACACTGTGAGACTGTGGCAGTTTTTAAGCTGTGGGTAAAAGTTAACTTTTGACAGTGTAGCAGCTTCAAGCCRTTATTCAAAAGGACACTTTAGTTTCTTTTGAAGTGGGATTCTGAGGAAAGGTTATTAAGAATTAATATCTTACCTGTTGGAGATGGCTTTCTGAATGACCTCAGGTTGAAAAAAAGAAAAAAAGAGTTTTGTTCCGACTAGGCTGACGAGCTAAGGGTGGAGCGAGGCCARAAGCGAAGTGCTGCTGTCTTCATTTAACTTCAAATAACTTGGGTCTGAAAAGTCCATAGGGGTTTTTGTGGGGCAGAAGGGTCAATGGCCCCCCTACTGGTCTCACTTGTCCAGACAGTTTTATCCATCGAGCCCCAAATTTGGTTGGTGTTCATTTTAAATTTACCCTACCTACTAAGGATTAGTAGAACCTAGCAAACATAAAAAACATTGTTTTTGAGCCATAAGGAGTTAAAATATACATTTTATTTAAAATTTAAAAAATGCTAAAGTGCTATTTGAACTTTATGGTTATTTGCAAGTGCTGAGTAAGTAACTAGGTAATGAAAATTTGAGGATGTTAAAGTTTATAAAAGAGCGTTCACATGAATATTTTAATATTGGAGCTGATTTAGGACAACAATAAACCACTTTGTTCTTAGTTGAACTAGCTGTTAGCTCATCAGTGCAAATTAGACTCCATTTCTCCAAACTAGAAAGGCAAAATTGGTGAAAAAAATTTAAATACTAATTATTCATTCCTACCAGGTTCACCTAACAAGATAATCGGGTCGATTTTTGGCCTAATTATTCCCTTTTGATGATCTTAAGGAAGCCCCGATTATTGTGATGGTTCTAAAGATAAYCTTAGCAGAYRTGCCTGCCGTGTGTGTTTGGCTTTTACARTCGGCTTGGAAGGACGTCGGAACCACTCCAGTCTAAAATCTGGGATTTTCAACATGTTGGATTGTCTCGGCCCAATATCCAAAGTGTGTGTGGTGTTCCCCAAAGACGAGTGAGTATGCAGCCTGTTGAATGTGACGGTTATCCAAAATACAGAAGACCAAACAACTGCCATGGTGCTTTAGAGTCCACAGRGACTTGATAAAGTCATGTTCAGGCTGTTTTACATGGTGAAGCAGAAACTCCGGTGGAAGTCGGAGACGTCTTTTTGTTTTTCTTAAAAAGATTCTCACCATCACTTCCTCCTCGTCGGTTATGTTTATTTACTCTGAACTCACGCTTGATCTTGAGAGGCCTCGCGAGATTTCCCGTCTGACGTCTGAATGTTCGAGAGWGAAATCTGTTCGTGTGTGGTGTGTTGTCTTTGCCGTGTGGCTGTACACCACACACTGTAGGACCAAACCTGGTATGATTTTTTTTTTTTATTGTCATGCGTGGGGKYTCTCGGTCTTTGAAAATCAACCAACGATTTTAAATCTTGCCGTGTGACCCTGACATTAGACATTCAGGATCCCATAGCAGCTCTTTTTCAATGCCTTTATTTAGTTTTTCATCCATTATTTAGTTGTACGGACGTTTTATATGAAAGTTTAAAAATAAATGACAAAGATTCATTTTTAAGTTTGGGAAAAAAAATCTTGTCCTCGTAAAGATAAGGGTGAAAACTTATTGCCTATTTTTAAGATATTGGTTAATCTGGTAAGGTAGAAAATACGAAGCTAATATTTTAAAKCTGTGTTGTTACAGCCCATCTCAGCTCGACATGGTCCGTATGTTTAATCAGCATTGACTGACACATAGTGCCAAAGCTTTCCGGCTGTTTTTTTTAGCCATCCACAACAGGTAAGATGTTTACTGTTTGTACGTTTGCACAGAACACCACTTCAAAAGATCTGAACTGTCACTTTATCACAACACAGAAATTAAACAGTTTTAATAGCAGCCAGGAATATAATGTAATTACAGTGTCATTCCATAAAAAAAGAAAAGAGGGATGAATTCTTATTCTAAAATAAAACGGTTGGTATAAATCTGTCATGTGGTACCTCATAATAAATACAATAAAACCGCTTCTTTGTTATTTTTGTTCTAGTCTGGTCTGGTATAAATATGATTGAATTATTGGCTGTAAGTTGTGAGTAAGACAGACTTTCATCCATGCAACACAGAAATTTAAAATCTTTTTTTAAAAGAGTGATGAAAAAAAAACATTTCTTCATTTGGGGGAAAAAAAGACAAAGGAGTGTATAGAACAAAATGTTTTACAGACTGCAAAGTTCTTTCATATTTTTTCTTTTTTTTCCCATCAGACTGTAATACAAGACAAACATGAATAAAACAGGAACAAATCTGTCCCCGGATGCTTCGGCAGAGAAAATAAGGGACGTCTCCTGTTCCTGTTGTCTCCGCTCGGTCACATGCGGCCTCGCGGGGATTACTCAGTCCACGTCAACTTTGTCTGCATCAGAAACGGATTCTCGGAGTCTTTGTGGGTCGGCAGCAGCTGAACGTGGGAGCGGTGCAGGGGGGGGGGGGGACGGCAAACTTAACGGACAGCCAACGGAAACAGAGCTGTTGCTTTGTGCTGTGATTTGTTTGATGCTTTTACAAAGGTGGTCTCCTTTATGTTGCATCACTGGAGAAACGTAAGCATTTATTGTGTCGTTTTCTGCTCAGTTTGGCGTGCATTTAAAAATAAAATAAAACCAACGCAAAAAGAAAAACAAGAAAGAAAGCTGAGACTTCCTGCTCTCCGTTACAGGCCAGAGGAGTTAAACGGTGCAATGTGTTCACCTGAGCTGTCTGAGGAGTGAAACGTAGCCACTCTGTGCCAGTTTGTAGTGAGCCGTTTCCGTTGCGAGCAGCTGTTCTGTACAGGAAGTCTTTTGAAGAACGGCTGTAGGGAGGTAACTGGAGTCCACAGTTCAAATGAAGGGTGGGGACTGGGGGGGTCCGTCGCCTTAGCGCTCAGGCGCAGATCTGCTGCTGCTTTTTTTCTCCGGAGTCACGGTCCCTGCACCTCGACCATCAACCCCTCCAATAAACGAGAGCCCCACACATGCAAAGATCTACACTAAAAACCCAAYGTTCATGCTTTAACGAGTACAGAAGCAGGCAGGGCGGGAAATCAAAACATGCATTCCTTTTCTTTTCCTCAGCTTCGTTTGATTCCACCTTCGGCTGCGCCTTTTTCCAGACATCCTTTGCTCTCCGGACCGTGCCTCTGGTTCCCTCTGCTGTTTTGATTTGTGTCTGTTTTGACGTGAAGAGGCAGGAGGATAGGGGAGTTTTTCTGAGCGAGGCTTTGAAGAGAGCCAGATTCGGTCTGAAGGTTGTCTCTGAGGGGGTCAGGGGCATCTTAAAAAAATATTTGAAGAGAGAGAGAGAGAGGGGGGAAAAAGGTGCAAAGATGGGGGGGAGGAGGACAGCGGTAAGAATCGACGACGAGCTGATAGGGAGGAGAGCTTGCTCACTTTTGCGCGAGGTACGCTCCGATGGTGATGCTGGCCGCCCCGAGCGCAGCCAGACCGAAGACGGTTTTGATGGAGGGCCAGTAGCAGCTGAAGACGGACTCCTTATGTCTGTCGTACAGTTCCACAAAGGCATCCTGAGGGGAGGAGGAAGAAAAGCGTTAGTAAAGGTGCAAAACAGTACATCTTTTCAAACCTAGGAGTTAAAGCAGACTGGAAAACCCTGACTTCCTGTTTGTCTGTTTGCAGACAAGGTGCCTCAGCTCTGGCAGTGTGAGGCAACTTCTCAGCCACCATTTTTTTTTTCACACAGATCTTCAGTTCTGTCCAGACTTTCTCCTCTGCTGTCGGCACACTGGCGTCACAGCAGGGTGTTCTGCTGCAGATGTGCTCCCACAGCTGGAAGTGAGAGGATGTGTCTGCAGCATCCAGGAAAAAAAGGCTCTTCTCTACAGCACGGTAAAAAAAAGGGTGGATGAGATGGGTTTTTTGTGCTAATATCACATGTATTCAGATGGAAAGAAGTAGAAAAACAACTTGAAATAGAGTCTGGCAAAGACGTGGTTACAGGGTTTTGTGTTTGGCAGATTATTTCTTTGTTGTAAAAATGCTTCGTGGCAATAAATCTTATGTGAGGCACCTGATTGGCACGTGTGTTACCAGAAACTCAAAATAAGAGTCAATAGAAACAGCAAAACAAGCTGTTTGTCAGAGATGATTCAGCTAATTTTTCACATGTGCAACCCAGCTACTGCTTATCCCACAAATGCATGTTCCTTACAAATGTGGCCCCATTTAAAAGAAAAATTAACAGGCTTTTTTTGCCGAGAAACATTGTTACAACAAAAAAATCATAATCTACCAAACAGAATTTTCCTTTGTTTGTGCTAAGTTTATATATAATTTATTTGGATATTTTACTGAGAAGATGAGAGGAAAATGTTGTGTGCAAATGATACATTTTAAATAAACTTTAACAGAACCTTTGCAACAAGAAAGATTTACAGTGACGTTAAAGAAAACATGATGTAACCTCTTTAAACTTTGATCTTTAAAGATTTATTTCCTAGTAGTTAATAATTAAAGAAATTGTTTTAGTTGGTAGTTTACACATCTGTGTCCACTCAAATGTTTCTGATCATTTGTCGTTACAGTGGCGTTTAAATGAGTTTTTATTCACTGTTGCTCTGAGAGGCTACTTCTGTGGTGAAAACTAGCTTTTTTTTATTATTCTCTCTGGTTATGTTTAAGCATCAAGTTTGTTTTTATTTTCTCCTTCCTGCCGAGCGAAAATTGAAACCAGTCAGGAAACTAAAAACCTGCCGACTGGATACCAGGGGGAAAAAAATGGTGTGATATCGTTTTGCAATTTTTGCGGAATTTCCCTTTAAAATGTAAACCCCCCCAGGTGCTACACAAGCTGAGTGGAAATAAGAGTGTCATTACACCAAAGAGAGATCCATTACTCCTCGTCAGCTCACAGCCACACACATCCACACACACACAACTCCTC
>NW_013952408.1:3550354-3551405 GCF_001266775.1 Austrofundulus limnaeus | reverse complement strand
CACACACACACACACACACACACACACACACACACTCAAGTAGATTATCTTTAGCCAAAACACAATGGGGGTACTACATTTCAGAGGTTTAAGGGAGGAAATGTGTGTCTCTGTGTTACCAAAATATCTCAGGACCCACTGGACAATAATATTTTCCAAAGATTGACAAAAATGGCAACAATTCATCGTTGATCTTAAAACTCTTAGCCTTGTATTCTTTTGAGCTTTGAGCATTTTAATGTCATTCCGTTGAAGAATTGTATTAGTCGTGTTAGGTACTGATTTTAAAAGCACTACACCATTTCCATAGTTTTCCTTTTTAAGTATTGATTCTTATAATCTATTGTTTAACTATTGTAATGCCTTGATTGAAATAGCTTTAGCTAAATGCACAAAAACACTATGACAACACATAGAAAAACCATTAAGATCACATAAGGAAAGATGGTTTTTTGGTACGAGTGCTTGTGATTCAGCCGTAGGCCTGTAGTGGGCGTACCAGGCACTGAAGACCCGTGTATTTATAAGCCGGGACTTACAGTTTTCAAGCAGCGCTGGTTTCATGCCTGAACAGACAGCATTAAACCATCGTTCASTCCACTAACTGGTGTTATGGTCTATTCTCTTCGCATTTTAATCTATTCAAYGTTTATGTGGTTTCGTCACGATTTCAGTTAACGAACACTAAATTTTCTTACACCCACATCAAAAACATAACCAGAGTGTCGCTTTCACTTTAACTCGTTCATGCATATTTGAGAAAACCCTTGAATCTCCTGTGGTAGCCTTGTGGAGCTGCCTAAGCCTGCCTACAAAGCACCGCCTATTTACTCGAAGCTCCTCCCTAAAGCTGAGCTCCAGGCCCACAGAGCACCCCTCCTCCCCACACAGACACAGCTCCACCTATTGCCACCCGTCCCTTAAAATAYGGAATCGTCCTTTATTTGGCCAATAAATGATGTGTCCTGTTTTGAACCAACCCATTTCGTTGAATGTTTAGGACATTCAGTTTTTGAAGTTGAATGAAGGATCATATTAATCTTATAAGATT
>NW_013952408.1:3545214-3549549 GCF_001266775.1 Austrofundulus limnaeus | reverse complement strand
CACACACACACACACACACACACACACACACACACACACACACACACACACACACCATGCTTCAGAATGAGCCGGAAGCATCTCTAACCATGTTTTCCTTGTTATAGCTGAGCATTTTAATTATATCCAGGCTCGTGCCAACAACCTTAAAAAGCTGTGATCAAACACAAAATGTGCTTCGAGCTGAAACCCAACCTCAGCCTGATGAACACACACATATACACACACAGGGTACGCTAAAATATGGGTTATTTTAGTTCATCTTGAAGAATTACAACATTTTTTTGTCACTGRGACAAGAAAAACAAGTAAAGGATAATTAGGCTTATTAAAGTTCATCTTTTGGACAATTTGTTGCTGCTTTCATTGAGAAATGAGAACTGGTATTTGTCGTCCCGCACTGTTCTTTGCTAATGTTTCCATTAAATACAAAATAAATATGAAATGAATGATTCTGCATTACCTGAGTAATTTGATCTTTTTAGCAGAATGATGTAAAGTACAGAAGAACATTTGAAAAGCAAAACAAGTTACCGAATAGGATTTTTGTTAACTCTTTTAAAATGTATTTTCTTCACCGAAAGAAGTTCCTGGTTGTGACTGATGAATCTGCTCTGCTTACAGAAAAAAAGCCAAGCTGAAGCTGTAAGTTTTTTTAAACAAATCAGTCTCTTACAGAATTTTTCATTTGATTTTGAAGTTGTTGGCATTTTGCTGTWATAAGTGATGAGTAAACTGTAGATTTATGGTTCTTCTCTTGCTCTTAGTTTTAATAAGTTGATCCCCAAAGTGGGCCAAAGTACTAATTAAAAATAGACGATTGTACTGAAGATAAACCTGACAAAAGAGAAGCTAAAATTGCGATAAAATGTCAAACTTACTGTGAAAATTATTCATGTAGAGAGAAATTTAAGCATGAACTAATYTCGGGCTTCGTTTTTAAGCACCTGCTGGCCAATAAAAGTACTGCARGTTAAATCACGTCTATGTTGGCTTTACTTTTCAAACCTGGAGGCTAAAACTGTAATGTATACATTTTAAGTAAATAATATATTTTGTATTTTTAAGGAGAGTTTCAGACTGAACCATAAATGAAGCCATTATCTATAGCGTCACAAGAAAAGCATAAACACATCGCTGTCTACAAATGGTACCAGATTTCTTTTCTCAAAGAGTTAAGTAGCAATAAGACAAACACGCTTTCACATGTACTTCTGGAAAATAACAGTTTGCTGAGGCTACAACTCAAACCAGCTCGTGACTGACCACCAGCAAGGTTCAACAGGATGCCAAACTCATTATGTGTGTCCTCGACATGCCCCAGACAGTCATGGACTATCATCCATTTAAAAATGAAAGCAGGTGGTCTACGGGAAGACACTCACAGGCGATGTGATGGATGCTTAAAGGAATCCCAAAATGGGGAGTGGGTGGTAYTAACACCAGCGTGACACAGGGGAGAGAGTGGGGAAGCTGAGACCGAAGAGAAGTGGAGGGATGTCAGGTGGACATCATGAGACTGAGGCATGTTCCACTTCAGCTCCTGAACTTCTCACCCACACAATAAYGAGCCGTGTTGCCACAACCATGTGAGCAGAGAGGAAAACAAACTGTACTCTCCGTTTTTCCTCCCTCCGTCCCCCTTTCCCCTGCTGCTGCACTGACAGACATTATGTTAATGTGGGCCTCTGAAAAAAAAAGGCAGAGATAAGCAGCTGGAAAGTTGACATGGAAAGGACACCACAACTGCATTCAACAAAAGGCTTTCTAATCCTCAAACGCTCATCTTTCCCCGGCAGTGAAGTCAGCAGCAGGTGTGTATCTGGGATATAAGGTCCTGACAGCAGTTCTCTGTAGTGTTTTATTGGATCAATGGCTTTTAAAAGGTCACAGCAAGCAAGAAAAAAAACACCCTTCCAGATTTATACGCTTTTTTCATTAGTACCACACACAATGAACGTCTTACAGAGACAGAACAACGCGGATGTGACGGGTTCCCATACTTCGCCATGGGTTGGCAGCTGGCTGCTTCAGTGTCATGGTTACCCAGACTGGAAGCTTCACACACAATTTGCTTTTCCCACCAGCGGGAGAGAACTCGTCCTCAACCTCTGATTTGTTTTTCACATGATTCCCACCTCTGGGTTGGTGTCTTCCTCGCGGACACAAAGGGATCGTGTCCTACTGTTTTCCTCGGACAGACAAAGAAAACCAAACGGTGCCTGCTTCTTTGGGTTTCCACTACACCACTGGGAGAGATCCCTCAGCTTTTTTTTTTTTTTGTGAAGGACAGTGACTTGTTTTGTGTTTGCCTTAGCTCTGTTAAACACCAAAACCTATAAAAACATTAAAGGAACCATGTCYGTTTTGGGACGTTTCTTTTGTCCAACGCAGGCAGACAGGTACTGAGAGAAATAGGAAGTGGGTTAAAGTTCAGTTTGTAATTAAAGATCTTGTTGCGGCTTCGCTGCTATTTTCACCTCTGAACCAAGCTTCCCCTCATGGCTCCATTTATAGCCGACGTGTTCACACAGCAACACACTTATAGACTAATGCTACTTTGGTTGCACTTCTTTGATTTTTTTAATGAGCTTCTTGCAGACTTCCTCACACAGCTAATTAAAGTCAAACGAAACTCCCRTTTCAGTAGCCGAAGGGGAGAAAACGGAGGAAAAAATGCAAGGAAGGCATTAATTTCCTTGTAATTGATCACCGTATATATATTCATAACTCTCTTTAATGTGTACAAATGAATATACAGTGAAAGTAAAAGTCCTCAGACTCGAGGGGTGACTTGACAGCAGATACTTATCTGAGAAAGGTCAGATGAGATCAAGTCCCCACAGGGACCTACATACACTTGCTCTAGCAAAAAAAAAAAAAACAGAAAAAAAAGATGACGGAGGAGTTTGTCGCACCACCGCTCATTACCCGATGAATCCCGCTGTGTCAGCAGTCACAAACAGCTTGGAGCAGCGGACACTGAGCCCTTCACTGACCTGTGACAATACCGCAATCCATGGAAACTTCTACCTCACTGATGACACACGCCGCTATACCCCAAATTTTAACACATCAGCAAGACAATCCTTCAGCTACACTTTGCAGGTCAGTCTGACACTTTTCAAAATACTTTCAACCCCACAACGTGAAGCCGAAATGAAAAATGTTGTGAGATTTAATTTGTCTTTAACTGTTTGACATTTGTTTCCTTTTAGTGTGGTTTTTAGGTAGGTTTAAGGGAATTTTAAAATAAAATCCAAAATTTGCCATATTGTTAACACTTTATAGCTAAAAAGTAGGGGCGCACCGACTGCAGTTTTCTGGATAAAAAGTCTGACCTTCTGATTTAGGCCAATCTAGATTTCTTTTTAGAACTGACACTGTCATATGTTATACGGTCACAATTCACCTTCAATGTTCCAATTTCATTTTATCAAAAAAATTGAATAATACCCTTGAAACAGTACAAACTTGTTTAAACCGGGCATGAAGTATTGCTCTGAAAAATGGCCCAAACAGACGACATGGCTACTGTGGGTGACCGGTGACTATATTGTTAACATGTGCAGATGTGACCCGGCGGTCTCTCAGCCCTCTCTCACAGCACAGCGAAAAGGGACAGTGACTGATTTTCAGACATTTGCAGAGGTAGATAAGATCGACGGATAAGCTTGGCTTCTCGTGCAAGCATCAGCTGATCGACGATCTCCCAAAGTCAAGGACATCAGTGCCGATCCATCGCCTTTATCAGTGCACCCCTGCTAAACAGAACAACCGTTTTGGAGTCAGCAGACCAGCTTCAAACACAAAACAGTCTATTGCGCTCCATGAAAATGTGTCCAAATGAACAGACCCATTGTACCAAAGTCATGAAACCAGTAGAGTACTGGAAGTGCAGCCATTCTGGAGATACTCATGCTGAGAACAAATTGTTTTCCTAAATTTCACTGTGTTACCCAGGAGTAAAGCTTTCGYAAAAAGGTAGAAGCTGCTAAAAAAGTATGTTGATGATTTTGAGCCTGCAGCAAAGAGCGGTCTTTAGAAAAACTGCTAAGACCTGTTGCCTGGCTTACTGTGAAAACACAAGAAGATTCTAATTTGAACTTTTATAACTAACTACTGTCCATTTGAAGTTAGTGTCAACCTACACACATGAATGCATGAATAAGTGACATTGTGTGTGTGTGGACAGGTTTTTCCTACAACATAGAGACAATCCACCCCCCCCCCAAAAAAAAAAAAAAAAAAAAATTGTGGGGACCGAAGTGAATCATGGGGACCAACGCCAGGTCCCCACGGATCCAAATGCAAATTACAGGTGTGGGGTTAGGT
>NW_013952408.1:3536028-3544296 GCF_001266775.1 Austrofundulus limnaeus | reverse complement strand
TGTGTGTGTGTGTGTGTGTGTGTGTGTGTGTGTGTGTGTGTGGTATTTTCCAGGCACATAGTTCAATTCTATACCCCCAATCAAATAACTATGTTACCGTGAGTTGTTATGAAAATGCTGTACCAAAAACAAATTTGACTTCGCACCATAGCGTATCTTTAAGAACCCCCTACTGTTTCCGACACTCCCACTTCAGCACGTCATCAGCAACAATGGTTCGGGGGAGGTGTGCTCTGTGGGGCGGGAGCTCGGCTGCAGACTGAGCTCCAGGGAGGAGCTTTGTACAAATGGGCGGTGCTTTGTACCAGCAAGAGTTTAGGCAGCTCCACATGACCAYCACAGGAGATTCAAGGATTTCTCAAACTTGCATTAATAAGTCAAAGCAGCACTCAGTTTTTGACGAGGGAATGACATCATAACATGATATAAAGCTCAAAAAGTAGGTTTTTGTATAAACACCCTCCTTTAAAGAACATTTTACTGCAGTTATTCCCAAACAATAAGAGAGAGACCTTCTCTGACTCTACATCCTTCGGAAATGTTGTGAGTGTCCCACAGTGGCGTGGACAACTGTAAGGAATATAAAATAATTAAAGTCCATGGTTTAACGCGAAAGGAAAGAAAAAAAAAACCTTGTTGCTGTGCTTCCACTTGAGCTTCTTTGCAAACTCAGGTTCCCCTCTTCCAACAGTCATCACCTCCAAGCGTAAAAGGAGAAGCTATTTTGACATTGGATGCAACCCTAAAAGCTCATAAATATTCAAATTGGCGTCAGCAGCAGCATTTGTGTGTTTACAAAACAGCTCGCTCTCCCGTGGGAGTGAGCCTGCACCACTGGAACATGAAACATGATCGCCAGTAAATCACCCACCCTCCTCATGACACTCTGCGCTTATTTTATTGTCTCCATTATTCATTGTCTAAACTCGCTGGATAAACAAGGGCAGTAACTTCACACACGAGACTCCGCTTTCTCCGGAGAACCCACAACGCCTCGGTGAAATRGCTTTTTACCCCATGAAAAAAGCAGAGTTAAACAGTCCAATTTGTTCGGTGCAGAGTTGTGGGTCTAGGGCTGACCATTCAGAATAATGAACACATTTCTAATGTATCAGCTTGGATTCAGCACTTATGAGGTCATTTGTTCTTGCTGATCCTATTGATTTTTACTCAACAACTCTGAGTCAACATGAAATGCAGGCTCAGGTCACCTTGCAGACTTGGATAAGGGAAAGCAAGTGGATGATTGTGCTGTAGATGGAATTACTCCCCTTTCCTTTCACTTGCTTATCCTGCATTTATTATTAAACTGTTGAGTGTGTTATCAATCACTTTTAGACCAAAGAGACATCCAAGCCACAAAAAGACAAACCTACCCCAAGTCCTTACAAAACTGGGCACTCTGACTCACTCAAACAGAGGCTAAAAGGAGATGTCTCCTCCTCTGAAGATGTCTGCACCAGGCCCATCCGGCCCACAGAGCAGGAGGAAGTGTTTGAGTCCTGCTACACAACTGCTGTGCTGCTATAAATATCCAAAAAAATTTTTTCTCTTTTCATTTGAGCTCACGGTTCAAGGCCTCCCAATCTAATAAAACAACTCTCATCTCTGCCGTTCGGTTCATTTAAAAGGCCACCTATGACGTGCAAAGGCAGAGAGAGAGAGGGGGGAAAAGGGCAGCTGAGTCATCAACTGCATGTGTGAAAGCTGATGTGTGGTCTGAGTGCATTGAACCACGACTCGAGTGGCTTTCCATTTACAGACAGGATGCCGGCCACTTGGATGTCTGAGGGCTGCGTGTTCTCTCAAAGGGAGCTGCGCGAAGTGAGTGAGCAGCTTCTGTTACGGGTTTGTGACTTCAAATCTCTATGAAGGCAGAGGGAAAGCCTGGAAACTCTTTACTTATCATCCACCTCCAAGAGGTGAAGGTGGACAATGATGTTTTTGTTGGTGCGAGCAAGTGTTTGATACTAAATTATTTCATCGATCAGGGGGTACAAATATAAAAAAAACTGAAAGTAATCATTTGATGTGTATCTACAACAGATTAACCTTTGGAGTTGACTTGATTTAAGATGGCATCAAAGCTGATCAACTTAGCCAACAAAAAAAAATGTCTATGACTCAGTTAAGTTCATAAATATTGAGCTAAAGTTGAAAAAAGTTGGAACTGATTGACATTCACAACATATTTTGAGTGTGACATCACATAATTTTGCACAAGATCACGAGATTATTTTAACCTGAATGACTACAGCTCATTTCTCAATAATAATCTTATCCTTATATTCTGAAAGGCAACAGGCGACATCCTTTAGACATTAATAGACTTTAACTTCTATAACATTTGGACAGACTTTTAAAACTTAAGTTGATATTTTCAAGTGAACATGGTAATATCAAGAAGCACTTTAAACAAACATATCGTGCAAAATCCACTTAATTAGCCATTAAATACATTTTGTTGTATAATTGAAGTCTCCAAGAGTGCAGAAAATTTCAATTGAGTCTCTCCAGGTGCTGCACCGATATATTTATATTCTGTTTGGTCCTGTTTTTCAACCCGTTCAGTTTTCTTGATTTTTTAAAATTGTTTTCTGAATTCTTACATTAAATTATTTGCAACAGAATGGCCAAATAACATCTGGACTTACCAGCTAAATTTGCGTTGTTTTCATTCTCCTCTCACTCTGGCTCCAACATGTAAGGCTGGATGGACAAGTCTTCCCTTGTTGACATATTTTAATCAATTTGTAAATAAAATGTTTCTGCTTCGCTATATAGTTGTGAACCAAACTAGAATGGACCGGACTGGAAGCTGGAGGGGGGGCGGGGTGTGAAGCGCCTCATTTGGATTTAAAGAGACAGCGTCAACACGAGTTGATCTGAGACACACCTCAGAGAAGGGATGAAAGAGAGGCTTGTGGAGTTACAATAAGGAGGAATTCAGACCAAAGCAGTGGAGTTCCACTTTATATAGACCCCGTTTGGTTTAAATGCGAAAATTAAGGGTTTAAATGATATGACTCCTTTAATAAAAGTGGTTTAAACATAGTTCTGTTCAATTAAAACCTAAGTTAATAATTTGAAACTTCTCCCACACGAGTTGCTCAAGCAGMTTTGGGTGGCGGCGAACAGAAAACAGAGCAGAACTTATTTTTGTACACCACCATAAGAGCCCCCTTCAGCTGATCCGCCCTGCCTGATTGACTCCGATAGAAAACCTCTGAAAGAGACCGTGGGAACCAACAGATTCCCAAGTGGCCCGCTGCTTCTCCTATAACAAGCACGGACCATAGGAGAGGCTCATTTCCTGTGACGAGGAGGCATGCTGCTTCGAGCCTAAGCCAGATCCACTGACCTCTGAAGACCTAAGGACCACACATCCATGGCTCATATCCCAAAAATAAACTGACAAATGTGAACCAAAAGCAGCTACTATATATATATATATAAAGTGATGAAGCACAGGAGCACGATGACCGTTCTGCTAAAAAAACCCTAAAGACTACTGAATCATTTGATAGAAATGACATAATCATTGCTGTCATTGTGGTTTTGTGTTGAGCTTTTCTCTCATTATGAACTCCTGATGTAACAGGATTACATAATCTGAATGTTCAGAAAGAGCTTTCAAGGCAAGCAGCGTGGTCTTTGTAAAGGAACCTCGATGAGTGAGAGTTTACTTYCTGTGTGACGCCTGCAGGAATGACATCACCGTCTGGTTTTAGACTATAGCTTCTGTGTGGTAAAGCCAAGTTTGGTTAGATCAGCGTCTGGAAAGACTAGAGGCAAGCCAAATATGTTGTCATATGAGTCAGACCATCACCATGAAGAAAAAAAAAGAAAGAGAACAGCAAGGAAAGGCTTCAGCTGGTTCAACTCTGTAACAAGGACCTTGTGTCTTTGATGAAATCTCAGGCTACTCTGTAATTTAGGAAGCACAACCAAACAAGTGTTTATCATCCAGAATTAATCCCGTCAGCGGAGGAGAAAGCATCAGAACATCAAAGGCTGACATCKTGGATAGTCATCCGCTAAATGAAAACACGTCAGTTTTGGCAACAAGTTATTTGAGCGGTTTGAGTGATCTGAACACACTAGGTTTCAGGTTCAGCTGTGTTCTCCGTGTACATCCATGTAAATGAGAKACAGAGAGAGGCCACATTCGGGGAYGGGGGCCCGCTGCGAGGAAAGAGCAGATTGAGGAGCTCAGATGTCTGATAGAGTCAGTGAAAACAATCATCTGTTTGAGGCAGGGCTCCCTCAGGAGCAACCTTTGAAGTGGAGAGAAGCGGAGCCGAAGGTCGCAGGAAATTTTCCACAAAGTCATGGAGTCATTTACTGCAAGGTGGAAAATAACTACAGTCAAGGTAAAATAAAAAACTCCTCTCAGGTTTTACCTATCAGGATGTGATAAACAATCATCTAAATAAGGAAAATCTTGTACGAACAAACATGCGTAGTGTACAAAGCAGAAAACTAAGTAAATGAACACGCCACACATCAATGCCTCATAGAAGTGGCTTTCATTGACAGAATTAATCATCAACACAATTGTATCGTTCGCTCTCAACGTTACATTGGAGGGATTTCGAGTCATTCTTTGTTACACCCATCAACATTGTTACAAAGACGAGCTCCTCTCTAAGCTGCCAATCATAAATCACCATGTCTGCAATGATGTGTTCATAAATAAAGCCAACATTGCAAAACTATAAGAAGTGTGATGTCCATAACTCAGCAACACTGACGTGCAGCACAAAATAAAATGTGTCACACATCTCAGCAAAGAAATCCTGCACTGGGCTGGTTGCACATGAGCAACAGTGCCAGCTTACAGTTCCAAATRTTGACCATTTGGACTCTGTGGCTCAGAGGCGTAACAGCAGTGGGTTGACTTCAACTATACTGTAAGTAATTTTGCAGATGTTGAGCTGAACTCTGGTGTGGTCATGGCTGAGAGTCATCTCCAGCACATATTTTGAGCCCTGATCACAACTGTTCTTTTGAAACTTTGGCATGCAAGGAGGCGGATGATAAGCAGTCCTTCAAGAAAGTGTAGACATTCATCCTGTTGTAAATTCCCTTGTTTTCTTGAGCTTCAGACATACAGCTTCTGCATTTCAGTTTAGTTTTTGTTCATCAGTGATATAACGATATGATATGTAATGTGCCATTGGTTAACTCACTGTTTTTACTTTATTTTAGGACCTTGTGAGGACCAGATGATGTTTTAGAATAATATCCTGATATGTAAAACCCTCAAATTTCTTCTTTCTTCTTGARCTTGGGGTTTGAAATGTGTGAATTCCTCTTGAATCACCTCATTTTTACGGTGGTGTAGTATGACTGCAGTGTACGATCCCTCTGCTGCCCTGTCATTGTGTAAAAAGACAAAGCAGAACTCAATATAGGAAGGAGAAAAAAAACTTTCCCACAGGCTGACAAACAAAGTTGTGAAATAGATGACAAAACTTCTGCAACTGCCTCGAAGCATGAAGTCATTCTGAAACAACGATGGGGTGGTAGGGTGTGTGTGTGTGTGTTGGGGGGGGGAGAACTCCTCTTATATAATCCAGACTGAGAAATCCAATCATATAACTGCAGTCTATATCGAGTTTAATCTATATCGAGTCTAATCTATCCCATCGGAAAAGCAGCCAATCTCAGAGGTTCTTTTTCAGGTTAGGAAAACTGGGGGAAAGTTCATTGACCTCTCTTAGGCAACCAGCTGATTTCCATCTAAACCAGGGGAGTGGAATGAGAGGAATGCATTGATGTGTGCAGACAAACAACTGCACTGTTTCTACCCAGGGACGCCTGATACAAGAGGGAATGAGGCTGAGGCAACCAGGCTCAGGACATTTGGATTGTGAAATAAAATAACTCTAATAAAAACCAGAGCCTAATCCAGCAGCTAAAAGAAGAGGAGGTCATCATTTCCGCATCTCTCTCCCCCTCGACCGTCCCTCTTTGGTCAGAGTTGCATGTGACTTACAGAGACCTTGTGGAGAGTTATGTTGTGTAGCAGGCTTTCAAAAAAAAAAAAGAGGTGGATTGTTTGAACTATTCAGAGGTTGGCTCACTCAGAGCTGTGTGACCTTCCTCGTCTGCATGAACAGACCAAAGAGAAACAGCCTACCTGATGAATTATAATCAGTCTGTCTGTTGTGAGGGKGAACGTCTGCTGGGAAAATGGGCGGTAAACTCATCATCGGTATAATAAAGGACTCCCATTGTCTGAATTATCCCATGAAAAATGGCATTAGCGGCATAAATCGACTCCTGAGCAGCCTGGATACTGTTGGACGCTGATAACAAGAAGACACAGAGTCAAACTGAGATTTGAAATCGAGCGAGGGGGAACTGTACTTGTGTTGACCTTGTTATGAAGGCGCTTATTTATTTTCGGTTTGTGCTACGTAACGTCCATGTGGACATTTCACGAGTGCATACCTCTGCTTTTCAGTCAGCAGAAGATCAGCTGATAATCAAATGATCCTGGAGTCAGATGGCTTCAAGAAAAACAAACTTTAATCCCAGTTTTGTTGTATTCTTCTTCTCATTTCTGACATAAACTTACATTTAATCTAACCATATATTCAGTTTGCTCAGTGGTTCTTTAACCCTGTTGGCTCGATCCTTCCAATTTATTCTCTGGATATTACCCATCAGGCTTGGCCTGGCTTGCAGCCCACGGACGTTAAGAAGGACAGGATTGCCTTTTTATAACTTTATAAGTCTTTTCTTATTGCTTGCGCCTCCATCTATCCTCCTTCCTCCTCTACAACCATGTTAGCTGCACCTCCTGATCAAAGATGCCCTTTGAAGTCCGGCCACTTCATTCAAGAATATTTTCTGGCTCCAATCCTCCCTGTAACGCAACAAGGTGGATTCATTTTAATATAAACCTGGAATCCTTGAAGGTGGTATGCTCTGACTGCTCGCCGTGATGGCCTCAGAAAATGAGTTTGCAGAACTGACAGATTATATAGCACAGTGTCGAGTTAAAGAGTTGCTTTTTTACATCAATAAACTGGAATTAAGATTAGAACAAAGAAGAAACGCACTAATTGGACTCTTTCTTTACAGTCTGTTACCACATYGTAAAATGTAAAAGATAAATACGACGTTTTATATGCTAAACGCCAGAGCTGATTAAAGTTCTGGTGATTAGATTTGCAGATGTTAGCCTCGTCTAGACAGGAGTTACAAAATCCCCCTCATAAAGCAAAATGACGCCTGACAAAACTAAACCCAAGCATCATTAAAAAGAAAAAAAATAACTTGATCTGACACGAGTTGTCCGATGACTGAATTRGGTGATCCGCGAAAGCAAATCATCGCCGTCTTGAAATACGTAACGACGCCACGCCGAGAATAAAAGGAATCAGCTGTCGGTTCTTTTTGTTTTCCCATCAGTATTTTCTTTCAGGTAACTGTCATTATTTGAAGATATATACGACAGCCCAACAACCAATTAAAGGAGCAGCGCGGCTAACAGGAAGCTCAGTGGAGCTGATGTAAAATAAACCCCCCTCTTGGCCTGGCGCTGTCAGAAGCAGCATGGTTTTATAAAGATGCTCTGGAAAGAGTATGGCGGGGGGGGTATCAGTGACAGCCAGAGCATGCTGACACAGGGGGGCTGTGGCACTGAGAGGACACCAAGAGTTCAGGATGGTAATGAGATAAGTCCCCTGGCAAAGATTTATCATCCAATCATGAGCTTTCCATGCAACTCAAACCTAAACTATCACCATCTAAGGTGACTGAACTATAAGAAAAGGTGTTTTCTTGAGGACACGTCAGGATGTATTTTGGTAAAAAAAAAAAAAAAACTGCTGCTGTGTTAACTGAGTCTTCGTTCAAAGACACACAACTCTGGTAACAATCAATACAAAATAGGCAAAGTGATATCTGAGCGACGGCTGACCTCATTCAGCATTGAGGAGAGCAGGTCAGATTTCTAGTGGGCCGGTAGCTTTGTGGCCTCAAATATATATTTGTCACACTGGGAGGGAAAAAGGCAACAGAGAATTATTTACTCCAGACCTCCACAGATGAAAAAGAGAAATCTAGTTACCATCATCTGGCTGTTGTATTTTTTGGGGGTAGGAAATGTACAGAACAGAGCCAATAAGAGCATTCTGTTTGTTAATGGCCAGTGCTGTGGTTAGTTGCACCAAGAAATCCCAGAGGACGTGTGTGTGTGTGTGTGTGTGTGTGTGTGTGTGTGTGTGTGTGTGTGTGTGTGTGTGTGTGTGT
>NW_013952408.1:3506820-3535674 GCF_001266775.1 Austrofundulus limnaeus | reverse complement strand
GTGTGTGTGTGTGTGTGTGTGTGTGTGTGTGTGTGTGTGTGTGTTGGGGCCGAATGGCACAGCTAACAGGAAGCTCGGCACCCCGGGGCCATCTGCTCCCTGCCACGGCTCACATGTCACCCTGTGACAACACAGCATTATTGATTCACACCACCACATCCGCTTCTGTGTGTACACGCGGCGTGAGTGTGTACGCGGGTGCGTGCGGGTGTGTACACAGCGATTCTGTGGATGGCAAATAATTGATTTGCACCACTGCATCCGCTTCCGTGCTCGGCCTGCCGGTGCGCGTGTGTTTAAAAACACTAAAAGACGTCTTCGCACAAATCACGAGATACACGTTCACTTTTGGTTAACACCAAGCCATGCAGAGACTCTTTCTTTTGGTTTTAAAACTGCACTTCATAACATTTTGAATTGAAAAAATATGAACACAGTTCTTACCTTGCTGCTGTATGTTAAAAAAACATTTAGTTTTAAATGCATTTAGTTGTAATTTGAAGCTTAAAAATTTATTTTAAGACAACTTTGTGCTTGACCTTGCATGGAATAACCATTAACTGGACAGTCTGGTCAGAATCAAACTAATTCTCCAAGCTGAGGTTGTTCATGGATCTATCTGCAACAGGTAAGATATTAACTGTTCAAAACACAGAATCTCACTCCCAAAGATCTAAACAATAAATTTAAGTGAGAATATCAAATCTACATAAAATCCCTTAATACTTCATCCCAAATCATCAACAACAGACAGAAGACGAGGGGGGTAGGGGGGATTTAACCTTGCCCTATATTGATATGCTTTGCAGCACAAGGGCGTGCCTTGTGGCAAAGTCAACTAGCGTCTCAGTAGGCTGCTCATTATCCAGCTCCAACCATGACAGCAAAGGTGGAAAACTCTTTTATCTGCCGTCTCGAATTGCTCGATGGGACATTCTCTTTTTTATCCACGCACATCAGAGTTGGGTTTTTTTGTTGTTGAGTGAGACCGACAGCAGCGAAGCAAACAGGGCAGGGATTTACGAGCAACATCACAATTACAGGGACCACACACACACGGGCCGAGCTGATGGTAATACGTCTAAATTTAGAGGCCTCTCGCATGTCGTTGCATCTTTTAAAAGGTTCCAGAGCGTCACCTGAGCCGGAACGTCACAACTCTGGGTGTTAGTGTGCCGTTTGTAAAGGGAGGGGGCAGGTTTATGTAATTATGTATGTTTAAAAGTTTTGAAGACAGAGGTAAAGGAAGCTAAAATAAAAACCTAGAAACTAATCTCAACCATGACTTTTGTGGATATGCTTTAGGAACACATGCGTTTCTGTATTCCTTTAATTTTTCAACAGAGTGAACAGTCGTTCACAGTTACATGTATTAACTCACTTGTTACAGTAATCTGCAAGCGTGCCATAATTGTGAAGGGACACAAACAATCCAAAAACCTCTTACATCAGCACATGCTCCCGAAGGAAGTGGGGCTCAGCTGACAGGAATATCTGACAAAAGRACAAAAAATAAATAAATAATTGCCAACACCCTCCACTGGCCACTCAGGAAAGGCAAAACCCAGATTGTCTCCATTTTTTTTAATTTGCAGAAACCGTTTCCCAAATGAACATTCCTTCCCCCACACCCCCTGAGGAGGCCCAGAAATAAGTGCACAGGATGGGGTGGAGGGTCTCCGGAGAAAGGCGAGGTCATGGAACAAGGCAAGGCATCACTTTATCACTGTGACTGTGACTGGTGGAGCTGGGKTTTTTTTTTTTGTGCTGATCAGGCGATGCATTTTGTTTTTTTGGCTGCGTTCTTGAAACACTCGGCATGTGTGGAATGATAAAGGTGCAGCAAATGAGATGAAGAGGCTGATTTTGAAGAAACGGAGCTGCCTGCTTGATGTTTTTTTGGTACAGTCAGCAGCTTAAAACATACTTTTCCCTTATTTTTTAAAACAGCATGTTCACATGTTTCTGCTCGTTTATTTGCCACTATAATGAAGAGTATCGCTGACATATTTTGCTGTCAGTAGTATGCTGTTCAAAGCTTTGACTGACAACTAAATTACTTATTATACTGGAACGAGTTATGACAAGGCCAACAATGTGTATTGAACTGTGATGAACTGCAGTTTGATAGTAAATTCATTTAATTTCCTATCTTTAAACACAAATTTTTAAAAAGATTAACATAATTTTTATAGGTTTTACGAGGCTGACCTGTTAAAAACATAATTGAGGGCAACAACTGTAATAAAATAATGATTATATGGATTTAAGTGCAAAATAGCTTTTATGGGGACAGCTATAGGCACTGTAGTTTAAGTAAAAAAAAACGAAAATTTGTTGTACCGTGACAAGTTAAATGAGATGAAATACAAGATCTAAATGAACAAGGAACATTGCTTTCAAAGCCTTAGAAATTCAATCACGAAAAGAGATAAAGTTCTCAGATCTGATCCGACCTGTTTGGACTTGTTCAAAGTCACCGTTACAAAAACACAAGGGATGAACGAAAATATGATGTCACCAATTTGCAAATGGAAAATCTGCAAGCCTTTTTTAAAAATATACATATATATTTCTTGACTGTGTTGAGTAAATGCCATATTTTAAAAAATGTGTAATTTTATAAAGAGTTTTTCATCTGTTAAACACGGAGGCGGGCTCATCATGCTTTCAGGTTGTTTTGCAGAAAAGGAAATGTTTCACTGCTCGAGGAAAGGATGGAGGGATTTAAACACCTGCTTATTTGGAAAACAAATGTCATATTATTCATTCAAAAAAGAAAGTAAAAAGAGGAAAACACCTTTCATAACAATATTCTAAATTTACCTGAGCAGATACGAGTGATGACCTTCACAGCGTAAGGTTAAGATCAAAGTAAATTTAGATGCTACAGAAGTAAAAGCTACAATCTTAAAAAGTGCTACATGTAAAGACTATAAAGGGTTTTTGTTGTGGGATTTTTTAAAAAAGCTTTAAAATATTGGAAGTCAAAAAGTAAGAAATTGGATTTTTTTCATGCCCTCCCTCTTAGACCAACACTAAAATGTTAAACCTGCTTTTGTGAGTTTGTCCTCACACAAAGTTGAGTGCTTTAGTTTTGGGGGAAAAAAGATTTTCGTGTTTTTTCGAAAAAAATTTTTACCGACCTGCCAGAGGAGGAAAATATTCTTCACAGACCAGTTCAGGGAGTAAACTCGGAGCCGCCTGCCTGCTTGCCTCTGTAGAAAATGTTTGAGGTTACAGTTGCTGAGCTGATGGGTGTAAACACGGTGGCAGATGGTGAACGACAAAGTCCTGCGCAGCGAGAGGGGTACCACACACAAGGTGTGGTGGTGGTGGTGGTGGTGGTGGTGGGGGGGGGGGGGTTTGGCTCCTTCTTGCCACATTAAGCTCTTTTGTGGCATACAGTCTCTGTCACACAAGCTGAAAAGTCCAAATCAAGAAATAAATAACTGTTGAATTCTCCAGGCTCAGCCTCGGGAACAAACACTTCTTGCTTCTCCAGCTGTTTAATGAGGGGGAAAAAAACAAAGTCCTAAATGCTATTTGCATGAGTAATCATTTACTTCTCTGCCCAAATGGGAGAAACAAAATCAGTATGTAGCTTACTAAAAAAATAAAAAAATAAACCAGACCAGAAAGATAAAGTGAGTGTGACAGCACGCAGGGTGAGGAGAGAAGATTTGTAGCTTAGAACGGATGGATCAGTCATGACTTACAGAGCTCATTACACTGTAAAACAGAAGCCTTCAGATGTGGTGCTCTTCTCATTGTCCACACACACACACACACACACACACACACACACACACACACACACACACACAGAGCTTTCTGTCAAGAAGAGAGTTCAAAGCCAAACCAGGTTTTCACTGGAACAATTCACAAATACAGCCCTTATTAGTATTGACTTGTGTTAAACAGATTGTGTTTGCAGCTTGGAGATGAAAATTGGAGAAAAATGAGATCTCAGCAAGGATTTTATGTGATTTTTTATTATATATATATATTTTTAAAACTCTCCTGCCTTGGCGTGTCTCTTTTTCCATTTCATTCTGTTTGGAGGTTTTTTTTGGCYCCACTCTGCCAGCCCATCACCTATATGGAGATTAATGACTTCCTCACTGTCCCACATAGCCTCCAACGAGCCATGCAGCAAGATGCCCACGATATCATAGCAACACGCCGGTCCCTCCCACCAGAGAGTCGAATTGTGCTCAGGGAATCCCCCACAGGATGGACCCAACCCCAACTCACATTGTCTAACACACACAAATACCTGCAACATGGAGACAAAAAGAGAGAGAGAGAAATAGGCCACCTGTAAGCAGCATTCCACAGACACCTGATCCTGATGTTTGGGACAAAAATACAAAGAATACTGAGTACAGGTAAGAAATGCTGGTTCACTTGTACTGGAAAAAAAATACAACTCATCACGCAAATTATGACAAATCGTAAGATATAAAAATATAAATAGAGTGAACTGAACTGAACTGAACTGAATGAAGATTTAAATCCAGGACTGGCACGTGGCATGGGCAGTAAAGGCAAATGCTAAGGGCACCGTCCATCTAGGGGGCACCACAAATGGGGGACGAAAAAAATATTTTATAACTTTTTATCAGAGTTGATTTTAAGCTATTAAAACCTGTTTACATTGGTTGGGCCTTCCTCGGATTTCTAGTGGAAATTAAAAAAGAAAAAAGTCAGATGAGGGCTTGTCCCAAAATTCTAACAAGAGTTTATCTCCTAAGTTGAACATTTTTCACTTTTTTTTTCCAGATCTAAGCAAGGGAAATAAGATCTTGACTGGCATGGTGCTGGTCTTTGCTTTGCCTTTGACTCCCCACCCACTCCGAACTGTTTTAGTCCTTGAACTGATTTGGGGTGGAACCATCATGACAGGAAAAAACACACCTAATCCTGGTTGTAAGGTGTGGTTTAGGATGTGATGGTTCCATGCATTTGTTGCAGAGAACAACATACATGCACTGAGGTCTTGTCCTTTCCTCTGCCTCACAAGAAAAACAAATATTTCTGGCCTTAGAAAAACTTTAATAATGCTGCTTAAGTAGTTCACTGATTTATCAACATTCACTCCAGTTTCCACGGGGGTTTAAAAAAAACACTGCAGTTTTAAGTAGTTTCCATTTAAAGCCTGTAATTTGGTTGAAACGCTCACCTTTCTCTTTCTATTTTTTTTATAATAGTTTATTGTTCTACATAGCTGATACCAGGACTTTTTCTGCGTACCACTGAGGGATACTGAGAATCGTATTACAGTTCAAGAACCATGTATTCAGAAATCTTTACACACAACTTGATTGACAACTTGAACCTGCTGAGATGCAAAAATGAGTTTGAATTCATCCTTGGGGAGCAATAAAAGTAAAATATCTCTAGTTGCCTAACAGACAGTTGGGTCACATGCATTGCCATCATGGTGCATTGCAAAAACAAAACAAAAACAGAAGATAAGATAAGAAATGTATTTCTAAACATCAACATTGAGCAATTTTCCTTTAGACACTAGATTTCGATTCTGAGCACTTTTCTGTTTAACTGAGACTGCTGTTTTCCTCTCCAAGCCCATTTTGGTATTTCTCATTCTGCGCGCCCCCGCAGCCAGTCAAATGTTGCAGGTCAAGCGTGTAATTTCAAGAGTCCAACGCCGTCTGCTGCTTTGCTCAATCACTTGGCATTTACCGCCCCGTGCCTGTAAATAAACACAGGTGTCCCACATGCGAATGAGACTACAGTCCGCTCTCGATTGGTAGATGCAATTTCTATCAACACAAAAGSTTCAATTTTGAGCTGAACATTTGGGGAACAAAAATAGCACCTTTGTTCACATCCTCGGGGTGTGAGAGGTAATCAGTGCAGAATGGGAGCAATTTCAACCTTAGCTGGGGTTTTACAAACACAGTTAGTGCTTGGTCACATCTAAGAGACAGATTTTGTTTAACTAAAAAAGGTATTTTTGACTCAAACCGCCACGCGTAGACTAAACAACGATTAGTGAACGCTCCTTTTTTGGACTCAGAAAACAGGAAAYTGACTGAGAAGTGATGGAAAGTGGTTTCCAGGTCATCTACACCTGTCAAAATGTCACTTGATTAGCCCCCGTCCTTTGTTTTTACACAATAACACACAAACTGTTAGTCACCATAAGTGCATGTCTAAATGCACATTCATACACACAAAACATTGAAAAACTAAAACACACCAATCAGCAGATGACCGATAAATGACCTTGAAAACAAGCGATTAACCCCCCAATGTGGATCAACACCCCCCGGCAAAGCCCAACATCAGATTAGATATAAGATAATTTGGTTCAACCCAACCGACTCAAAGCTTTCACACTGAAACCAATTATAGACCAGATTATTCCCAAACAATGGAAGCCATTGTTCTGGCCACACTATGGGGACACTGAGGTCATATCACTGTTTTCATCCTGAGGGTGCTCAAATAAAATCTAAAACTAAAGAATTATGGTGAAGCATCTGTATATATCAAAGAAAGACGCAAAAAAAACTAGTTTCAATCTTTGTGTTCCAATAAACTGAAGGCTTTTTAAGACGTTTTGTTGAATTTGATGATAAATGAATGAATGCATTTTATTGTTGTTATATACTGGTACAATGAGATAGAAACAACTCCTCTCACRGTGCAAAACATGTACACTTAAATTAAAAGGTATAAGTCAAATTAATGGTGCGTTCCATTTACATTGTATTCAGGAACTGGAAAATGGTAGTGACATAATTTCCCAACAAATCATATAAAACCACATTCCAGTTAGCCCACAGACGATTGTATTGCTGTTGCTAACCTAGCTACAATATAAATAATGACAAAAAATAGAGTTCTACTATGTATGTCATGCAAATTAACATTGATTTTCCTATGTACAATCTGGACAAAAAACTTGTACGAGTGATTAACATGCACAAAAACATTAAGAACAGTAATTAACAGTAAAGGTTATGGAGAAATAGAAACTAGGGGTAGTCGTTCCCAGTATACAAATGGGACCACTAGATGGGGTGTTCCAATTTAAATTTACGAATGGGAGCAAGGAAATTTCCACTTCCCAGTGCTACTGAAATGCACCATAAGACACTAAACGTAGCAAAGAGACTGTAGTGGTATTTGGTATGGTGGTATGGTAAAAGGGGATGGGTGGGGTCTCATAAGTGGGCCCATTGCTCTCCCCACTGAGCTTTATTCAAACAATTGCATCCCTTGGATGAAGGGCACAAGGTTAGAAATCCGAGGGACGCGAAGGTTTGTAGTGGTATTTGCATTTATATATAGCTAGCACATTTCTGAGTATTGCAAATCTGAAATGATACATCAAAATTTTGAGTTTTGGTCCTGAGATAACCAATTTCTGCAACCTTATGAATTCACAAAGCAATAAAAGTCTGACCACGAGCCACGAAACTCTTGGATAAAATACAGAAGCCTGGATCCAATAACCTGTTTCTTTCATCCCGAATAAAACAGTGACTTATTGTGTTTAAAATTCAACCGACGAGGTAATAGAAATGGAGAAGCTGGATCTCAGATACCTGATCCAGGGCACACAAAGTGCATGATATCTGTTATTAAAGGTCATGTAGTAACTGAAACAAACACCTGAGGGAATTCCCTACCTGTCAGGCATTCAAATAAATACAAATCACCATCGGTGTAGTTCTACATGAACGCCAGAATGAATGGGAAATAATTTTGATGGAGCCCAACCATGAGCAGAAACMCATCAAAATTAATTGCAAACATAAGCCGTCATATAATCCMTAAATATTCCCCTGGATTAAAGGATGCTACTGTCTGTCTCACTGCAGCAGATGCAGAGACACAGTCATCTCCACCCAGCTGTAAAACACAGACTATGATGACCTACATTGCTGTACAGTGGGGCACTGGCTCCAGGGACTGTGTGCAAGCATCTCTGCAGYCCGGTCTGCTCCGTGCATCAAGAAACAAGCGTTAAAAACTGAAACAAGAAGCGGTCCGACCTTGGTGCGTAACAGAAAACTGCATGTTAAACACAGCGGTGGCAGATTAGAGCCGCGTGTTCCTGGAGGGCCGTCCCTCTGCTGCCTGCTTTTGATGTGTGGCACAACCTGCCACCTACGGTGGGGAATGAGACAAACTGGGGGGGGGGGGGGGGTGTTAAACAGTCCCATCTTTGGAGAAGAAACAGTCGATATGAATCATTGACGCCTATCCTATTCAAATACACGCAGACAGCATCGCTGCTGCAGCATAAGTGCTATAATGAAAACAATTAAAGGGGACATGTCATGCAAAATCTACTTTTTTTTTTAGCAACTAATGCATTTTGTTGTGTGCTTGGAGTCTCTAGGAGTGCAGATAAATGTAATCGAGTCTCTCCCGTTGCTGCGTAGATATATTTATATTTTCTTTGATAATTTACTTCAGTATGATGAGTTTTCTCTATCGTCTGTAACGTTTTCTAAATGATTAAGTCACAGAATTTGCGACCGAACAGAAAATTCATCTGCAGCAATATAATTGTAAACCCCACTATAAAACTGGAATAGACAAGTCTCATTTGCATTTAAAGAGACAGCCTCAAAACGAGCTGCTTTGAGACACAGATAAGAAGAGAGGTGAAAGAGGGGCTTGTGGAGTTACAATATGGAGTAATTCCACTTTATATAAACCTCAACGGAATGATTTAAACTGGAAAAAGAARGATTTAACAGCGTTATATGTTTACTTTAAGGACTAACTTGTGTTTTTTGTGCTAACCGATGAGGTTTTGAAGCGTTTGCAGAATGTGAGAAGACATCTATTATCAGGGGTGTCACCTCCTGGTCCTCAACAMGTAAAACATACAGGATTGGACACCCTCTCAGACGGTGTATATGTCTTTAAGAAGTGTAGAGGAGCTCTGTTTAGTAATGCCCAAAGGTTTTAACACATCCAGAAACAGATTTCTAGTCTGGCACCCTCCCACCAACAATGATCAAGCTGATGCATTTATGTGTCAGCTGCATTTAAGCTTTTTTAAAATGTGAAATCAAGATAAACTAAATAAGATTAAATAATAAATACGATTTTTTTCTTTTTTTGCCTCCTTTCATTTCAAGTGATTTTTTCCCTTTGTGTATAAAATTTTGTTTTATTTTTAAATGAAATGAATAAATGAATTAAATAAAAAATAATAAACCCTGTAATAATCTGTTTATATCATTTATTTTTCAATTCCTTCCTTTTAAACATCTCCACAGTGCAGCACTCTGACGGCTGTCTGTCGGTCAGTGGCTTCTGTCCGAGCGTCGGGGGTGTGACAGCGAGCTTTCATCTGATTGGCTGGTCAGACATTGACGGCTAACTCGATCAGCCAATCAGAGCCGCTCAGACAGAAGCACTCCTCAAGAAGCACTTGCGTGGTCGTGCGTCACAGCCACAGCTTAAATCATTTAATTAATGCTCGACCTCACGTGTCGGYATGGAGCCGTGGATGAGTAAAATCAGAAAACACACTGTGGGCTCAGACACATGCTTTGGTTAAAAAAAAAGGTTCAAAAAGAAAAGCACGCTCCCAGAGACAAACACAACTGCAAAGGCGTAATCATGACCTACCCATCCCCCGTTATCTTCTATCCAGCTGCTCAGAGGTCCGTTTAAATACTCCGTCATCCACTCCACGATGTGGTCCACCTGCGCCGTCATCTCCTCCCGGGACGCGCACTCCGCGCACACCGTGCCCCCGAACTCGAAGAAGGCGATGATCCGGCCCCAGTTCACCCCGTCCCGGAACAGCTCGTCGATCACCTCGGCGAAGCGCGTCTTCGCCGCGGCGCTGGCGAGCCCCAGCTGCCGCGACATCTCCACGAAGTCCCGCTGGTACAGGCGCTCCAGCTCGTCCCCGGCTTCCCGCAGGACTCTGTGGATGTGCGCGAGCGGCTCGGGCTGCTGGGGGACCCGTCCGCAGGGGTCCAGGTCGCTCTCCGCGTCGGGGCCCCCCGTTYCTCCTCCTCCTCCTCGTCGTGCGTCGCGGCACCTCCGGACCAGGGTCGGGGACTGGTCCCCCAAAGAGCCGTTCTGGCCAGCATCTTCTCGGACCCCACGGTGCTGGTCAGAGCCCCACGCGTACCCACGCTTGGAGAGTTTGTGGGTAATGTAGTTTTCCACAATAAAGCGATTACACTCCATTACGACTCTTAACAGAACCAGACGACGTTTCAAACACGAYGCATTTTAAAGCCAAACTGGACCTCAGGACTCGTCCAGATGTTTTTAATTTCAAGACCAAAGCAAGTATTGATCCCACGCAGGAAGGCGAATACTTCTTCTTTTATATAATCAATTTAAAACCCTTGGAAGAAAAGGGCGCAAGAGGAAACCGTTCCAAGTCAAAAAGAAAGAAAAAGAAATGTCCTGGTTCGGTTCATTTCCCGAAACCTTGCAAGGACTCCGTCGACCTTCTCTGTCTCTGGATACAGATCCAGTTTGCGGAAGAGGTCGGAGCGGTGCAGCTCATCAGCCCGACGTGCTGCCGAGAAATGAATGGAAGAGGAAAAAGTTGTAGACCCCCTAAAAAAAAGGAAGAAGGGGGGCTTTGAAGGCGGCTAACAGTTCTGCCGGACCCGGGACTGGGAGCCGAACTAGGTCGGACTGGAGCTCTCCTCATCCGTCGCTCCTCATCTTTCTCTCTGCAGCTCCCTGCCCACCCCACTAGTGGGCTGCGCTCTGACGTCACAGCACCATTAATATACTGGTTTTTTTTTTTTTTTAGTTGCAAAATCTAAGCACGCTGTTTGGGTCAACTTTTTCCTAGAAAACGATTTCTTTTAACCATGTGTGTAAAAGTAAAAATCTAAATTCAGGTTAGATTTCTTAGCATGGCAATAAAAGCCACAAAAACACACAAAAAAAAAAAAGAAAAAAAAAAGACCTGGATTATCATTAGTTTTCTTCTTACAGGTGTTTATTTTATCATGTAAGAAAATAAAACAATGTTCCACTTCTCACATTTTTCTTTCAATGGCACACAAGGTGAAGGTGTTAAATGTTTTGGCAGAAAAAAATAAAATAAAAATCATACAACATCAACCTCATGAGCCCAGCGTGACTTGTTCATGTGCAATTAAAGGTTCTCATTGCAAAGCATCAAATCGAACACACAAACCGCTGTCCTGAACTATATCAAATAGCGCAGCTTGAGTTTACCTCAGTTTCCCATATAAAATGCGGGTATGCGCTCAACGTAAACAAAGCTGAATTTGCGTGATTGGCCTACTTTAGGCTGCAGGTAAAAATGGTGGGATCGGACAAGCGTGTTAAATGTGAAGAAGTAAACGCCGAGTCACTACTGTGCAGATTTTTGTCCGGCCTTTAAGTCWTTGCAATGAGAACCTTTAAAACTCACTGAGAACCTAACACTATTAAACAAGGGCAAACTAGCTTCAGTTTTTACTGGATGTTCAAACATAAGCTTCACTTTGCATAGCTTAATAGTGTTCAAACAAAACTGGTTTTTATCAGCTACATGTTCTTTAAACTATACGTCGCTACTTCAAGGTGTAACAAAAAAAAAAAGCGAAGCACTAAATGTATAATAACACAAAGCACTCCTCTGTACCTTTAACTAAAATCAAATGAGAACATCATCATACATGAATCAAACATTCTCACTTTCATATCTTAGATTAAATAAGGCTTTCTTTTTTTTTTTGTCAAAGACTAAAACACAAAAATAAACTCGRGGAAGCCGTTAACACGTGGTTTAAGTCGCGCCGTTTTACCAACAGCTTCATTCTCAAAGCATTAAACTGATCAGATGTCACCTGTTAAGGCTTTTAAACGAGTCCCGGCATTGCTCYGTGGCTTTTAAACAAACTGAGATCGACAGAGCAGCAACGCAAAAAGAAAGCTAAATAAATGTATTGCATCTACAGACAGTTTTAACACATTTTGGCATTCAGAGAGTGATGTATATGATAAGAATCYTGTCCTGATCTGTATGTTTGGCATTTAAGTACATTCTTGTAAAATGGACTGAAGGAAGACTTKTAAAAACTAATAATGTACTTCTGTCTCATAAAAAAAAGAGTCATCTGATAAATGAGTCTTCTCGAGGCTGGACAGACGGTGTCGTTTTTGAAAATATTGGATATTTTTGACCTTTATGTAAAACTAATCTCTAGTGCTGCTGTCAGTAGACCTAAAGTCACACGACTCGAACCAGCAAGCCTTGCCTTGTGCTGACAGAACACCGGCCCGAGTGAAAAGAAACCCAGACAGAACCGTATTCTGAATAYGAGCCATTTTAACGGCAAGTAAAGAACGATCAAACGGAGCGATTGGGTGCAGGTGAAAAGTGAAATTGTGTGATTTTTCTGTCTAATGACGTCATGGCTTCGACTCAAAATACCTCCCTTTCGAGTGGAATGACACGAAGAAAAATAAATAAAAATTTAGCGTCTTCGCAACCAAGACGATTCAATCAAATGGCTTTTCTCTCCCGTGCAGGTTGGCTCAGTCACAGTAGAAACAAAACACACACAAGTCACCCATAATTAAATTCTTCCCCCGACACTTCCACGTTAACATTTCTGGATATTGTTATTATTGGGCGTAAATTACATTTAGACTCACAGGAACGACATCCTCTCACTCTGATATCAAAGAATACAGTTATATCACTTCACAGCTTAGTTCAGACAAAATTCAAACATCCCACAGCAAAAAATAAGTAAAACACAGAGGGGGTCACGACCAGTTTCAAAACAAAAAGTTWTTCAGTCAAAATGAGAAGGTTGCTTTGCCAGCAAAGACTCGTGGTACAAAAATCTGACCAGGTCATTTAGTGAAAACTGTAAAACACTTTGTAAAAAGTGAAGATTGTTTTGAAAAACATGCAACAAAAACAACTAAAATAGGAGAGTTACGCCCCGTTTTCCATTACAGTCCCTGGTGGTAATGAATTTTGAGTTAAATCTGGTACAAGCTTGATGTACGTGCTTCGTAAGACACAGCTATTATAAAACTGGGGATTTAGTCTGCCCTCGTTCCCTCCTAATAAGGCAGCTCTCACACTGGAAGTGGGAACTCCCATTAAACCAAAATATTATTTAAACGCTCTCAGAAAACAGGAAATTTAAAATGAGGGTTTGTGTCATTAGAAAAGCTCTAAGTAAACATGTGCTACCCCCCCACCCCCATCTAATCTCTGTAGTGGGTTTCAAAGCACATTGGCTTGACCTTTTGCTCCCCCATATGGTTGTGCATTTGTATGACTGGAGACTGGATAAAGGGGCCGTGGAGGAGGGACCTTTAGGACTTGTAAGGCTGCTGCTACTCTCTCTTGTCAGCTGCTTTGGACTGTTCCCTCTGAATCATGCAGCGGCGCACGATGCTGTCAAAACTGCCCAGGTAGAAGAGGGCGATGGTCCGAAACAGCCCCATGGTGACGATCTGCAAGGGATTGACAAGTGAAGGTCAGCAGTGAACGTGCTCGCTTCAGCAGAGTGATGAAACTTTGTGTGTGTGGCTGTACCTGCTGGAGGCCTTCRGTGATGGAGGTGACAGGTGACATTCCACAGGTGAGGGCTGACAGCATGTAACCGTCAGGACCAACTGAGCTGCTGAAGTTCCCCTGCTGCAAAGGGAAATTAAAAAAAAAAAAAGCACATAGGCAAACAAAAAAAAAAACAACAAACAAGTTTGATAGTAGCTGGACTCTCTTACCACTGCATCCCTGACAAGTATTTTGGCTACTTGGTCCGGCTGCCAAACTCCAGAGGTTTCAGAGATTAATTTGGTCTCTAAAGGCTGAGTCAAAATAAATAAATAAATAAATAAATAAACAAACAAATAAATAAAGCTGGGCAATGACCTATTTTTCACTGACAAAAGTGTAAAAGAAACCACAATATGCAAACTTTAACACTCACCTTTGACTTGTTCTCTTCAGCCAGGAGTGGAGTATCAGTGTCAGGAGGAAAGGCCATCGTTACATAGATATTGTACGGCTTTACCTGGAAATACCACACAAACAAAAAACACATTTTAACTATTTGATCTGGATCTTTAACTACATATTTAAGTTTTTTGTTGAGCACTCGAGCTGCTGTGTTTGCATGATGCAAAGAGCTCATCTGAGAGGAGGAAAATAAAAAATTTGACCAAAAAGAGGGGAGGAGCAAACCTCCATCTGCAGCGCCTCTGCTAGGCCACGCAGAGCGAACTTGGACGGGGAGTAGGCGGTGTATCCGAACAGGCCGATCTGGCCCGCCTGGGAGGACACGAACATGATGCGGCCCATTCTTCGCTCCTTCATGGTGGTTATGACGGCGCGTGTTGGATAAACACTGCCCAGGTAGTTCAGCTCTATCATTTCCTGGAGAACAGAAGCACAAAGTTCACTTTTTTTTTTTTTTTGGTAAAAGTTCAAACGCCAGCAAAGCACACCAGTTTACCCTCAAGGCCAGCTTAACTTAGACTCAAATTCAATAATAATTCTGCTGCGTTTACGTCATTAAATCTTGTTTTTCTTCACCTATCTGACGGTCAAAACCTTCAGCCTTGATTTCTTAAGATTTTCCATCAGTTTTTGTGTTTCTTGTCTTTATCTCAGCCTTTTGTCCTTATTTGACTTCTTTAACAGACTATTTCTGATAATGCTTCAGCAAACACTTTAAAGCAGTGGTTCCCAAACTTTTCAGCCTTTGACCCTCAAAATACCAACAGCAGAGACCTGAGCCCCAACTGTTGTTGGATCTAAAACATTGTTTTCACGTCAAAAAAAAAGACCATAGTAACAGTATTCATTATGCTATTTTTGTCCATTTTAAGCACACTAACCTTACTCTTTTGTAACAACAAAGGCAAAAAAAATTTTTAGTTATTATTTTCTAATATAATTAATTCAGAAAATATTTTCAGGACCCCAAAAAAAAAGGCACATAGGCAAACAAAAAACAACAAACAACAAACAAGTTTGATAGTAGCTGGACTCTTTTACCCTTTTCTTTTACCTCTTTTGGGACCCCATTGTGGGTCCCGACCCCAACTTTGGGAACCACTGCTTTAAAGGACTGAATGAACCTCTGAGGTCGTGCATCAGATCAGCTGGATTTTTTAAGGAAATAACTTTCAGGTAATTCCCCCCAACCACTTTTAAGTTTTAAAAACACACTTAACATGATAAATATATAAAGTTTTCAGCTTGTTGTCAATTGCACGAATAATGAAAGGAAAAAAAACTGTTATACGCATTTCTTTTTTTTCCCCCAAGTAAATAACAGAGGCTTTGAGAGGGACTCACTTTAAAACGCTCCACTTCCATTTCCTCAAACTTTCCAGAAATGGCCGTTCCAGCGCAGTTCACGAGCATATCAACAGGCCCAAGCTTCTCTTGAGCCTGCACGGACAACAAAACACAGCTTTCGTACCACAACAATAAATTATTTAAGCAAGAACATGTCCCATAGTGGTGTAAAAAGGTACCTGTTTGATCACATTTTCCACTTGAGTGTAGTCACTGGACACATCCACAGATACACAGAGCACCACCTTGATGAATAAATTCAGACTGAATCAGTTTTGCTCTAAATTAGCAAACAAATAAAATTTAAATAAAGAAATTTTTATTGGTAAAAAGGGATACTTGTTTGTCATTGATGGCATATTTCTCCACATCTTTCTTTGCTCTGAGTAATTTCTCCTAAAAAAAGAGCAATACATCTTTAATACAAAATTAAGGCTATAACTTGTGTATACATATTAATTGCCGTTGATGGTTAATAACTATCTAAAAATAAGTTATAAAACATATATTAATGGCCACTAAGTGGCCAAGGGTTTCATGTAAAATAAAGAAAACTGCTTGCAGCAGCCAAAGGGAGATATTCACCTGACCTTTATTTACACAGAAAAAAAAAAAAAAAAAACGTTGACAATAACAACAGCCTATGACGGAATCTAAAACGTCGGGGTTAAACGCTTGCACTGACCTCGTCTCGTGCCACCAGAGTGATGAACGCTCCTTGCCGGTAGCATTCGATGGCGATGCATTTCCCGATCCCACTGGAGCCTCCCGTTACCTAAACATTGTAAGGGTAAATAAAACGTTAAAGAGTCWAAGCTCGGGCATGGAGCAGCTGAAATGCAACTCATGTGGGGAGAAGAGCACCTTTTAAAGAAAGACATTTGAACTCAAAAAATATTTTCTCCAGAATAGGGCTGCACGATATTAGGAAAACCTGCGATGTGCGATAACCTTGCTTAATATTGCGATGACTTGTGATAAATGAACAAATACATATGTAGTGTTGATATCTTTCTGCTCTGGGTTCAAAGCCAAAAAACAATTTAAAAAATAACTATTTATTTCCATTCCAGCCTGATTTTTTTTAATTAGAAAGGGACCTATACTTCAAGCTTCCATCTAAATGACAAAACGCATTAATGCGAACTTTTGAGTCAACCATTTATTGCAGTTTATGCAGTTGTTGCGGTATGCATATTGCACAGGCTATTATCGCGATGACGATAAGTTTTCGATATATTGTGCAGCCCTACTCCAGAACCTCATAAGTGAACCAAAGCACAATATTCTTTTTTTTTACCTGCACACAAAACTGTAGTCATTAGAAGGCATTTTAAATACCCTGTAGCATTAGCGTTGACATTGATGAGCATACTCTTAAATAAAAAAACAATAAAAAGCAGCTTCATAGTATTTAGATATAAAAAATTAATGTTTTTTTTTTTACTGACAACCAATGAGTACTTCAAGAGCATCAAATATTTTGATATCTTGCATAAACAGTAACTTTAGAGAAACAAAAAATCTGTCGGTGAAAAATAATGGATGATTTGTGGCACTAGCAAATATCAACAATGACGTGATGATGTCATTATTTCAAGTTAATTCAAAAAAATCAAGTCAGATAGTGAGCTCTGATGAGAGCTGCAGATGTTTAGATGTCAAACAGTAAATGCTTCACCACAGGCTAATTACTAAAATATTAACTTATGTGGGCGTGACGCTACATAAATACAATAAACACCGGGCTTGGTTACAACACATTAGTTGTCAAAAAAAGTGGACTCAACTAAGGAGCGTGGCTCCGAGCTCAACATGCCGACAAAACATCATGTATTAAAGTGCTGAGAGTGTCCTGACACTTCAGTTAGCTGCTGTTTTCAAAACAGTGCGGTGCACTTACCACGACGTGGGCCCCGTTGAGTTTCAGCGGCTTCGGACTGATGAGAGGCGATATCATGTAAAGCAACAAGACGAAGGCAACAATGAAGGCGGCGACCACAAGCAGCATGATGAACGGCAGAAGGAGCCACCAGGAGTTGACGAAAAGCCAATCTGTTATCGCTGAACTGATCCCTTCTTCAGAGGACATGGGGGAATCCTTTAGCTCGCTTGCTAACTAGCAGGCCAGTGTCTCGAGTCCGATATCAGAGATGGGAGGCAGGCGACGGCCCAGAGTGGGAGTGGAGAAACGCAGACCCCCGCGGGAGGAGTTTGCTCCGGGTTTTTGGCAGTTAGTCAAATGCGTCCAACTGTCAGGTTATCGTGCCAAGGTGGACTTTGGCGCGCCTCGTAACAAAGCGATGTCCGTATAAACTAAAACAAACTGAACTAAACACGTCTGGAGGCGGACGTGGTCGTTTCTGGTACTTGTAGTTCTGAAGGCGAGGTTGGTTTCGGCACTTCGAACGCTGCTAGAGCGTGCGTCAACTACAAATCCCACAATGCAAAGCGACACTGAGGAACTTTGAACTGACCAGAGGGCGCTTAGATTAACTAATAACAACAATCCTTCTGCAGTACAGCAGGGGTACTTCAATGAACAYGATTTAAAAAATATATAATGAAGTGAAATATTTACACACCCACCAAAGTATACAAGGGTGGGTCAGAAAAGCAGCCCAAGTCTTAAAAACAACAACCTAGGAACTGTTGGTAGCAAAAGGTTTGAGTACTGTGGTGGTCTTGTTTTTGCTAATTGGAATATTAACATATTTATTCATTTATTATCTAGAAATGTTTTTTTTTTTTTTGCCCGGCCTCTTGAACATTACAACTCGTTATCATAAGTGAAATGCATAAACACAAAAATAACACTCGTTAACATACTGTAGTTTTACCTTTTATTTACACTGAAGTAATGAAGAACAGAAGATCAAATCCATGGGTTACCTCTTCTCAAAGGAACAGGCTCAAGAGTCTGTTATATAAAAGTATAGACTTATGTTGTAAAATGAAACATTCCCCTTAAAAAAAAAAGACATTACAAGACAGTTTGCCCTTCTCAAGAGCAACAGAATACAGTTGTATACAATCTCTAAAAGAACTTACATGAATGTACAAGTACTGTACATTTAATAATTGTAGTGACAAAGCACTTGATATATATTAGAAGTATGACAAATTTAGGAATAAACCAATAAAATAAAAATTCTTGCAGCTTTTCTAGAAGGCACACTGGTGCACACTGCCACTTAAGGCTACTATAAGTTCAACCGTGAAAATGCACGTAAGTATAGAAGATGATCTATCCATCTGAGCAATTATCACTTTCACCCCTTATGAAAGCAAATATCACACTTTATCAAGGTACGGCTTAGGTTGTTTTTTTTTTAAGTTAACCAAGCAAAGCTTCTAGGTACGAATGAATATGTACAGTAAAATGTTGGCAGAAAACTAAAACAGCAAAAATAATTGAAAGCTATCAAATCCTTGAGAAATGGTAAGGTAATGCTGGTTTGCCAACAGGCGATCCTTTAAGAGTCATTTTAGCTTGGATGATTAGTTTGTTTAGAAATGGAATATTCATCTGAAATCTGCAACAAGGCTTTTGTATCCAAGCATCCCAGAGAACTAAAATTTCTATCACTTTAAGAGGACATTTTGACTCAACGATATTGGTTTATACATTTATAGTTTATACATTTTGTTAAGTACATGTATAGGCTATAAAATGCTTGTTTTATTTTCACAAAAAAATAGATAATATGTAAAGAATGTTTATTACTCCAGTTTGATATACTCTGGAAAGCAAAAACACAAGGACGAGTTGCAACCTTAAGTAGTTAAAATAAACTGAGTGTGTGATTTCCTTTAACTCAGACTATTCAGTTTATAAATTATTATTGTCTAGTGTAACGTTTGAATGTGGGGTTGATTTGTTTTAAACAAGACCGTTGTACAGAGCAAGTTTTCCAATCTTTGRACAATAGTGAATACAAAGTAAAGCCCGGAGGTCCACCCTTTTTGTGGTTATCAAACTGAAAGAACAGAAAGGTCCATTTAGATAACCCAAGAAGGCTTAGTGAATAGTTAGGATGAAACAGAAAATAAAAAAGACAACAGTAAAGAGACAATCACAATTCCTTTGCTTTGGTTTGGTGTCTTCAACCAGTCTAGCCCTCCTGTCCGAAGTCTTCTGTGAATTTTTTCAGTTTCTCTAAATCTTGTTCGTTGACTGTTGGCTTTGTGTTGGCCTGAGACCTCAGCATGTCAGCCTGAACAAGGAAAAACAGATCATTCAAACAGGCTCTAATAATATGTTACAGCTACATCAATACACTGATCCTTGAACTGCTCAAAATCCACCAGAAACTAGCTGGCGGGGCAAGTGTACAATTAAAAGTCCATGCAACAGTTTCAATTCACTGCAGGAGTAAAATGTAAGAGTGTGTCTCCACTAGAGGGCTCCACATTAACAAGTATAGTGTGGTTTTATACTCACCATGGACACCACTGGTTCCAATAGTTTCTCCCCAGGGACATCCATCCAGGTCATTTCCACTGCATTGGGATCTCCAGGTGAGCACGGAGTCAAGAGGTCTTCAATAACAAGGTTGGGATCATCTCTTGATGGGCCTCGTACCTTTTAAAAACAAATCACAAAGAGGACTATTAAATACATTTAATGACTATTGGAATAAAAGAGGTATTTTCTAAAGACGTACCCGTTTGAAGTGGGTCGCTGACTGGACCTTCCGAACTGGCTGCATTAGAGCGTCTCTGACGATAATGCTGATATCTGCGCCGGAGTACCCCTCTGTCTTCTTGCCCAGGGTGATGAAATCTGACTCTGTGAGGCTGTTAGGGGTGGAGCCCAGGTGGAGCTTGAACATGAAGGAGCGGGCGTGCTCTTCAGGCAGGGGGATGTAGATCCTCTTCTCAAATCTGAAATATTTTTTTACGASCCTGAGAACAGCCAAACGATACCTTGACGGCAACTTTAAATGCGTTTCCTAACTTTTACCTTCTTCTGATGGCAGAGTCAAGAGTCCAAGGAATGTTTGTTGCCCCAAGGACTAGAACTCCCTCGTTGTCATTCCCCACACCTAAAACAAAAATCACACAATTAAGAGCATTTAATTACCTTTACAATCATATATGATTTAATTGTTTCCAATTTGTATGTGAAAAATGTGAAACAAGAAACTTTATTGGTAATATTCACATGGTAATTTGTCATTTAAAGACCCCTAAACTGAACTGAATTACACCATATTGTGTGGTTGTCTAYGATTTGTCAATACATGATTCAATTAAAGCTATATATTATTTCAGCTATACAAATTAGAATGAAAAGCAGGAATAATATTTAAATATCAGGTTAAATGCTCCTCACAGGGATCTGTTTAATGTTTAGAGTTCTTACCTGAATGTTCTGAGCTGAAGCCCAACAATAATATAACCTTAATTCTAACCCTGAGGCTCGCAGAACTGAACATTTCTAATTTTTCATGTGAGCACATGAAAGGTTTGTTCCATTTCCTACTTTCGATCTCAGTCACCCAACAGTAAATCTCACTTAAATTCTTGACTAAATATAACTTCAGGTTGCATTTTGSTCATTTACGTTTCATTAAATCAGAGGAGATGGAGCACACTTCCTCTTTTTACTTTTCCGTGTCCCTGACTTGCAACGATGTTGCAATAACAGAAATAAATGCACTCTCTTTTTCTAACTAAATTGTGTAAATTGGATAGGTTTTCAAAATATTTCTCATGGAAAGAACACAATTCAGGGAACAATTCAAASCGTTTCAGCAGACTCACCTTGCATCTGAACCAGGAACTCTGTTTTAATACGACGGGCAGCTTCACTTTCATTCTCGCTTCTCGAGCCACACAGGGAGTCGATCTCATCTATGAAGATGATAGAYGGCTTATGCTCCCTCGCGAGGGTGAAAAGATTCTTTACTAATCTGAGGAACAAAAATGAAGGCTTTTAGACAAATACAAACACCAGCTTCTAAACTCAATTCTTGTAAATCACATTCAATTATTCTGCACTATGTATCCCAATAATACACAATTTTGTTTCAAAGACTCACTTTTCACTCTCTCCCAGCCATTTGGAGACAAGATCGGATGACGAGATTGAAAAAAAGGTTGAGTTGTTTGCCTCTGTTGCAACAGCTTTAGCCAGGTAGGACTTTCCTGTTCCTGGAGGTCCAAAAAGCAAAATCCCTCTCCATGGAGTTCTCTTTCCTGACAATCGGGTAAAAGGATCATTTTAATTAATTCAACTGTTTTATGCAACAATATGAGGTTCTATCATTTAATACAGGGGTGTCCAAACATTTTGTCACATGGACCAAAATCATAAAGTCAGAAGGACTTGAGGGCCAAAAATATTTTTCCTTTACCTGCTCAACAATAAACTAAGCAATGAATACTTTAATTAAACAAAGTAGTCAGATTTATTGCTGGAAATGGATGCATAAATTAATCTAGATCCACAACTTTAAAATTGTTTTGCAGGATTTCCTTATTGAAAGAAATTTAGCAATTTTCTAGGTTTCAATTGGGGAAAAAATAACCCAATTTAGTCAATTCTAATCAATAAAATCAGGATTTAGGTCACTCTTTCGTTGAAAATGCTTGCTGTATTCAGATAAATTTAATAAAAGAATTAAAAGCAGATTGGAGTACAGAAAAATCAGCTTCTGAGTAGAAGTCACTAAATAGATGTGGAAAAAGCTAAGAGTCTGGTTATTTAAAGGCAAAAAAAATCTGTTTTGTTGCCAATATTTTTTATTATAAGATTTTACTTTGTGATAAATTTACCCTAAAAGTAAATAGAAAGTCTCCATCTACATCAAACAACTGTGCCGGGAGGACAAATTTGCAAACAAATTAATATAATTCTTGAACTGAAGTCAGGGGCCACACAAAATCAGTTCAGGGGCGGGCCACACTTTGGACATCCCTGATTTAATATCACTGAGGTGGACTTTATGTGAAAAAAGACAAACCTGTAAAAAGGTGGGGGAATTTGATAGGAAGAATAACAGCTTCTTTCAGTGCCTCTTTGGCCCCCTCCAAACCAGCAACATCATTCCATTTGATATTTGGTTTCTCCATGACAATTGCACCTGAAAGTAGATTTTACAGGCCAGAACAGAATGTAATTAAGTGTAAATAACATGCTTATTTAGAAACATTGGGCCTCATGCAAGAACCGTTCGTACAAACAGATTTGTTCTTAAGTTGTGCGTACGAGTGATTTAGGAGAATTTGTGGCATTCACCAATGTTTTCATATTCTAAGATTTATTTCAGATACGAACAAAATTCACGAGTGGTCCAGACCTGTCGGATATTTTACGAGCAGTCAGTCTGCTGTTATCCAGACGGGTTTTCTTCACTAATAACTTTATATTTCATTAGTTTGAAGATATTTTGAGTTGAAAATAAATCACACTCCATGATTATGCTGACAATAGGCTATTCTGCTTGAATTAGTTATAATTTATAATTTTAAATGTAATAATTTAGACTAACAATATAAATTGTCCATCCGTCTGTTTTCCGCCGCTTATCCAGGATTGGGTCGTTGGGGCAGCAGGAGACCCCGCTCTCCCCAGCGACATTTTCCAGCTCGTCCTGGGGGACTCCGAGACGTTCCCAGGCCAGAGGGGGTACATAATCCCTCCAGCGAGTCCTGGGTTTTAACCAAAGTGCCAGACTTATTTTGAAAACATTTTAAAATGCTTATTTCAAACCCGCATCTGAGACCACCTGCGACCGCGCAACGGTGTGGTTTCTGAATAAATGATTTAACACAGTTGTTTATACTTTTAGCAGCTCTTTTTACTCCACAGCTGACCTGCTGAAATGACAGATTTTCTTTTCTGGATCTCTGACAGACAGACTTCAATCTCTGAACTCGTAAAGTTTTTCTTTTTAATTTTCACTGTCATTTTCATGAATGGACACTTCCTTGTATCTGAGGCAGGAAACACAGCCTTATATGGTGTTTTTGGGGCGGTAATTATGCTAATCTCCTCTCGCGTGCATGAGCAGCTGGATACGAACAGGTGGAAATTATGCAGCTCATTTACACACTTTTCCTGAAGATAGAAGAGTTTGTTGAATCTGACGTGACATGTTCGTACGAACCCTTCGTACGAACAAAAGTAAGAGAAATTTAGGATAAGAATACGAACATGTTATTACATGAGGCCCATTATTTGACTAAGATAAGACATTTCTGTAGCAGGACTAAAAGCAAGAATTTTAAAAAGTATTACTAACCCGAGAGTTGATTTTGAAACTTCTTTTTCTCTGGATCGTCCCCCTCGTCGCTTTCATTCCTAACACAGCAACATTAGTGTTTACAATTATTATATGTACTCAACATTTTGTCCAACACACATGCATGCTTAGCAAGGAGAAAAGGTTTTGTCAAGCGTATGTGAATGACATCACATCAGCTGAGCTGAACACACCCTTTGTCATCAGATTGTGACTCTTTGACAGGTTTAGCCGGCGGAGCTTTCTCTTTCTTCTTCAAATACTCCTTTAGCTTTTCTGCTCTGTCCAAGTACTCGGCACATTTGGCACGAATGCTCTGTTTTGCTTTTTCACCCTGTGCTTCATCTGTAAGGAAAACCAACAGAGTGGACACACAAATAAGTTTGTGCTTTAAAAGGAGAGCATACTCTTAACTTTATGATTATAAAAGGAAGCTTTATAAAATTTTTAACTAGTAGTATCACTGTGTGTATTTTTAAAGCATACAAGAAAAAACATGGACAGAACAACAAGAGAAGAATGGCCATCAAATAACTGCTGTGATCATTTTACAYGGCACAACCAAACACTGCGCTCTCTGTTGGCTTACATTTTACCACATGAAGAAAGTACTGAACAGAAGCCTGATAGAGGCGGAGAGCCTCTTCGTAGTTCTGAGCTTTATCCTCCTGAGCCGCCTTACTGGCGAGATCAATGGCTTTCTGAAATAACAGATGCAAAGAATTTGTTAGTCATCTGCATACCTGCAAGAAATGGTTTTAAAGAGAGAAAAGAGAACGGCAAGAATTTAAGGATGTCACATGGTTTGTATTGTCACACTTACGAACAGACTAAAACGTCAACACAAAAAATATAAGAAGTTTAGGCATACAGACATATGGCCAAGTTGGAAAATATCAAACAACAATGAGAAGGTTTAGTGGCTAATACTGTCATTAAAAATAGTATACACATATAGTACAATAAACAAATATATAAGAAGCACTATTTGAGCAACATCAAAAATTTAACAATAAACTTCAGGACAGTATTACTTACAGCTTATTCTTTTATAAGTACACAGTAGTCTGCTTTAGCTATGGCTCAATGCTCTTTGTGTTGTAATAACTTTTGCTTTCTCTGATTGTCTTATTTAAATTTACACAAATATCTAACAAAAGGAACGTACTGTTTTCTTTTGTGACACCACTACGACAAGTCCCTGAACGTTTCCCTAGCATTTCCTTTTACTTCCTAGTTTTGGTCACCCAATTGCCAAGCAAGTCATAGCTACGAAGCTAACAATAAGCGTCATAAATTGTGTTTTGACAGGCCCTAACAGACCAGCTAGTTCGGAAGCTTAATCTCATTGGATGTTTATCTATCTATAAAATACAAACTATTAAAAATGTGTAGGAACAACCACAAAAGCCACGAAAAAGAGCAACTTAAACAAAAAAAACAACGCACCCAACCGTGGATGAGTCGCCGTCGGCTTAGCTTACCATGCTAATTAGCGGCTATTGTTATTAAACGTTATACTATGAAACGTCGTTTAAAGCCTTCATACCGAACACAGATCATTAAATTACTATATATTTAAAATTAGCGCACAGAGAATACTTTAACTAGGTTTATTTAAGACGTAACATAACTTTTTCCTTGTTTTGTCAGAGCGTTTAGCCAGCCCAAGGGTTGGTCCTTCGCTTACCTGTAAATTATTGTTGGCCATAAGGGCTAAATAACTCGTCCAAAAGCCAAAACAAATTTAACGCCTCCGTGACAAAAAGCCTTTAAAACAATAACCTTCAGCACGAAAATTGTTAACCTCAAAAACTGTGGCTTTTTGGTAAACTTCTTTCCGCTTTTCAGATCGCAACAAATCGAGAAAACAACTTCCGCATTAAAAAGTCGATACTCTCGTGAACGGAATGTACTGACGTCAAGACGTAGCTGCGTCGCAGCTCCCCATAAAGGCTTGTCTTTAAAACAACAACCTTCTGCCTCTTTAGTTTAAAAATAGAATAGAAGCTATCAGCTGGGACTTACGAGCTCCGTAAGTTTACAATTGATTCGGGTATATATATATATTTTTTTCCAACTTAACCGTATATTCTATTTTTTTGTTTGCCTGCAGGCAAACAATTGTCAAACTACATTAATTTCAATTTACAATTTTCAAACTTTACATTAATTTCCACTAGATTGAAATACTATGTATTTTTTCAAGTGGTCTTGAGAAATATTTATTTTTTCAGAAGATCATTCGAAGTTTTTCTTCAGAAGTGAGAGATTTAAATCTCTTTCACATTACTGTAAACACTATAGTTAATCATATGGCCTCAATGCATGAACTACAAATTAATAGTTAACCTTGTAGCACAAAACATTTTCATAAAATATATCACATCATTTGTTTTGTTGCAACTTCTAAGCATTGGCACCACTGTGACACTGCTCTGGTTTTATCATCACAGCTCACATATGGAGAACAATGAAGAAATTTCTAAATGACCTCTTTTTTTATTTGGTACTCCTGTAGTTCTTCCACTCTGTCCAGATACTGTTTACATTTATCTCTAATCTTCTGGTTGCCATCTTTACCTTGTGGTTCACCTAATGGAAGAAGGGGGGAAAAAGTTACTGACCATATCTTATGTCATATCTGCTGTCAAAATGTGGTCCTATTAGAAATACATTTTTTGCAGCAAAATTACAAATTGTCTTACACAAACAATCTTTTMATTGTTGAGCAGGTTTTTTATGTAAAGTATATTAACCCTTAGATGCGTGAGCGACTGGACCCTACACTCGTCTGTAAGTGGGTCTTTTTTGACCTGTGTTAGAATCAGTGTGTTTTTATGCTACTTTTGTCAATTTGATTCAAAAAGATTTTTATGTCATATTTTCTWCTATGTTTTATTCCACACAAGATATATTTCAGATTTGAAATAGTTTTATTTTTCACTTTTTTATTTTTAGAACATTTTTAAAACAATGAAAAGACTATTTTACAACAGCAATGGAACAATGTCATCATCCATTATGTRTGTGTGTAAAAGGTTGCCCTTTGTCACTGATTCTGTTCATAAATTTTATGGACAGAATTTTTAGGCACAGCCAAGGTGTTGAGGGGATCCTTTTTGGTGGCCTTAGGATCACATCTCTGCTTTTTGCAGATGATGTGGTCCTGTTGGCTTCATTAGATCGTGATCTCCAGCTCTCGCTGGAGCGGTTTGCAGCTGAGTGTGAAGCGGCCGCGGCCGGGAAGAGGATCAGTGCCTCCAAATCCGAGACCATGGTCTTGAGCCGGAAAAGGGTAGGGTGCCTTCTTCAGGTCGGGGAGGAGGTCCTGCCCCAAGTGGACGARTTTAAGTATCTCTGGTCTTGTTCATGAATGAGGGAAGAATGGAGCGGGAGATTGACAGGCAGATTGGTGCTGCGTCTGCAGTGATGCGGGCGTTGTACTGGTCTGTCGTGGTGAGGTGAGACCTGAGCCAAAATGTGAAGCTCTCAGTTTACTGGTCGGTCTACGTTCCTACCCTCATCTATGGTCATGAGCTTTGGGTAGTGATCTAAAGAATGAGATCGCAGATACAAGTGGCCAGAATGAGGGTGTCTGGGCTCTCCATTAGAGATAGGGTGAGAAGCTCGGTCATCCGGGAGGGACTCAGAGTAGAGCCGCTGCTCCTCCACGTCGAGAGGCACCAGTTGAGGTGGCTCAGGCATCTGGTTATGATGCCTCCTGGAAGCCTCCCTGGTGAGGTGTTCCTGGCACGTCTCACTGGGAGTAGGCCCAGAGGAAGACCCAGGACACGCTGGAGGGACTATGTTTCTCAGCTGGCCTGGGAASGCCTTGGGATTCCCCTGGACGAGCTGGCCCAAGTGGCTGGGGAGAGGGAATTCTGGGTCTCTCTGCTTATAGGCTGCTGCCCCTGCGACCCAATCCTGGATAAGCGGAGGAAAACGGAACAGTCCCCACAAGAGTGAGATATTTCTCCAGGAGAAACACACAGAAACAGCCACAATACATACACTACAATACTTTTCACTAGCTTGATTAGATGTAAGCTAACTTTGAAGTAGGTTAATATGTTGATTCATAACAATAACAGTCACAGCATGATTGACACACACTCACACGCACACACACGTTTGTGAGGTAAGGAATAAAGATAATACATGTAAGAGTTTTTGCTGTGTAAAATATTATTATTCAGGGGTGACACAGGACTCAGTGTGCATGGTACACAAAATATGTATTCCTGACAGTCACAGTTGGTAAGAAACAAAGGTTCCCATTAAATTCCATAGGAAATAAGTGCGGGTCATTTTTGACCCACTTACGGAAGCATGGGGTATGATAGAAAAAAAATGCTATTTCTTAAAATGTATAAAAGGTAAATTTAAATCTTTAATTGCATGATATCAGTAACATGTTTGTTGAGGAATAACTGGAATATGAAATGATGAAAACTTTTCATTACAAAGATATTGCAAAAAAAAGACCTCACCGGTTCAAAAAAAGACCCACTTACGCATCTAAGGGTTAACGACAGGAACAGTGTGACATGACATTGTTTGAATAATTTAGCCCACTCTGGCAACGCACGTTTCAAAATGTGGAGAAAAAACTTGACGGCATGCTGGTAAGATTTGATGGCTTCTTCGTAGTTTCCATCCTGGTCCTCCTGTGAGGCTTTCTGTGCTACAGCAATAGCTTTCTGAAACAAACAAACATGTAAGACCATACTTGGTGCAGTTAAACTTAGCACAAGTGGGGGAATTTGTGTTTAGTAGATTATTTCTTTGTTGCATCAATGCTGCTTGACAATAAATGGTTGGAAAGCCTGTTAATTTACTTTATAAATGGTGTCACATATGCAAGGAACATGCATTTGTGGAATGAACTGAGTGTGTGAGTTATGCATATGAAATATTAGCCAAATCTTCTCTGCCAAACAGCTTATTTGGCTGTTGACACTTCTGGTGCTGCCAATCAGCTATCTAACTGGCAGCACCTGTGAGCATGGACCCTGTTACAGTGGTCAGTAGATGTCTGCTCCAAGAAGTGGCATGCCATGTTTGACTGGACAGGGTCTTCAACCTGGTGCTCAGTAAAGCCAAGTTGCCACATAGAGCGGGTAAAATAAGTATTGAACACGTCAACATTTTTCTCAGTAAATATATTACTAGAGGTGCTAATGACATGAAATTTTCACCAGATGTCGGTAACAACCCAAGTGATCCATACATACAAAGGCTGTGTCCAAAACGGCAGGACAGGTCCTCCGGAGGACC
>NW_013952408.1:3504249-3506810 GCF_001266775.1 Austrofundulus limnaeus | reverse complement strand
GGTCCTCCGGAGGACCTGTCCTGCCGTTTTGGACACAGCCTTTGTATGTATGGATCACTTGGGTTGTTACCGACATCTGGTGAAAATTTCATGTCATTAGCACCTCTAGTAATATATTTACAGAGAAAAATGGTGACGTGTTCAATACTTATTTTACTCGCTGTAATTTGGAGTGAGCCCTGGTACCAACTCCAAATTAAAAGCCATGTTCCATTCAACAGGGGAGGTCAGAGACAGCCTGTGAAGTGGGCATCCCAAAGACGACCACCCTGAAAACATCGTTTCCTCACCCTGTCAGCACTTAGGTCCTGTAAGCTGTCTTCTACAGATTTGCAGTTATGCTGGACGATATGGCAGACGGCCTGTTGTGGCTGTGTATGGTTCTTCCACATGCTACTGAATGAAGATATTGTTAAACAGGCAATATATGTCTTATTTCTTTAAACCTCAATCATGCAGTCCACCAAATATCAAACAAGCCAACGGCAGAAAAAGCTGTTTGGAAATGGCAGAGAGGATTTCGCACAATTGTCATGTGCGCAACAGTCATACCCAGCTCTACTGCTCATGAAGTGTTGAGGTGAGCTCTGTTTCAGTCAATGTAAACAAAAAATGTGCTGTTCTACAAATTCAAGTTTATACCAAGGATGTAAACGCACAAGTATTAAAATGTAAAAACAAAATAAAATAAAATAAAATAAAAGTTTGCATTCAAACAAATAAACTAAGCCAGTTACATACAGTTTGGGTGATTTGCCTTTTTTTCTTGATAATAGACTTTGTCAAAAAAAAAAAAAGTACAAGAAAAAAAAAGATAGATTAAATGCAAGTGTCTTACATAATAATGAATGAACAGGATAAAATATCATGATGCAGGGAGGTCACTGTCCTCATATGCTCTCTCAGGAGGTTAAATACCTGATATTTTGCAATGTGTGAAACTTTTATTAAAACTTTTAGTAGTATAAAGTACTTAAATACTGTGCAGTCCACCAATGGAGCAAGGGTGATTGAGATTTTCTGTGTAGGATACACAAACATACATGATTAACTGTAAAAATGTGTGTTCACTTACTAAAATGCTAACATATGTTTCTGAATCAGATCTCAGACTGCTGCTGAGTGTGGGCTTGATGTGAACCACTCATTTTCTGTCAGTTTGACAGGCGCTGAGGCACAAGCACAACAACAGATCAGGTGTAAAAAGTTTCATCTCTCACAGACACTGAACACACTTAGACTGATGAATCCTGAGACTGGATCACAGAAACTGTCAAAATGAAACCAGTCAGACTGCCTCTGTTTGTGGACGAGCAGTTCCACTCGGACAGAGAAGCTTCTTGTTCTCAAACAGAACTTTTAAAAAAGTTGTTCCTCCTACCTGTAGATTTGTTGGCTCCATGTGGAGTCTGGATTTAAAAGAGCAGATTCACCTCCTGATTTCCACAAGACGGGTTTTTGGTTCAGTCTGAGCTCAGTTCCTGTTTACGTCTCCCTCCTCCCTCAGATGTGACACACGAGTTGGAAACCAGTCCGCCCCGTCAGAGGAATGGCAACCATGCAGCCAGTGAGTCACACTTTTATTGTTGCTCTGCAAGTTACAAAGGTTGCTGAGCGAAACACGTAAAGTCCCTTGGAAATGGTTTTGTTTGTTTTCCCCCAGAAATCCAGATTTGCTTTCAGTTGGATTAATTTAAGTCAGCTGCTTGAGCATAAAATTAGATAGAAAATCACTTTTAAATGTTAGCAAATGAAAATGTATTAATATGGAAGCCCATTTCTGACCCTCTAAAAAAACCCTCTAAGTCATAAAGAACAGATACTAAGTGAGAGAGAGGGAACTAGGGGTGTGTAGGGTGCTGCAGTGCACCCTGTTGTCAGAGGACATGCATGTCCAAATACATGAATATAACTAATGCAATTTTTTTTGTTTTACTGTAGCATATGTTTAAATTCCAATATTATTTTGACATAAAATTTTGTGAATCTGGTAGAAACACTGTTATTGTTTATGTAAAACTTTACAACCATTTAAAATTGTGACTTAGTATCTGAACGTTATGAGCTATTAGGTCCTAACTGAGATAGCATGTTATAAATATCTTGGATCTCAGTTTTAAGGTCATGATTACAGTGTGAACACAGTTTCACAACACATATTATAGTGAATCAGTATCTCATATTTATATTATATTTACATGGAAACGCTAAGCCAAGGTTTAATTTTGGGATAGCATCTCACTTAGTCATGGGACTGCATTTCAGTTTCAGGGTGCTGTGAACATGTGTGAAATTTGAATGACCTTAAACACATTTATGTGGAGTATCATAATACCAAATATTTATAGTGAAAAACAATTTGGCAGTGCATAGTCATTAAAGATGCTGTATGTATGCACAATTGCAATTGTGACCTAATGCTAATCTGCCCACATTTTTGTGTTTTTGGAAAATATCCCAAAGAAAGATAGATAGATAGATAGATAGATAGATAGATAGATAGATAGATAGATAGATAGATAGATAGATAGATAGATAGATAGATAGATAGATAGATAGAT
>NW_013952408.1:3496014-3501822 GCF_001266775.1 Austrofundulus limnaeus | reverse complement strand
CCTCCTCCTCCTCCTCCTCCTCCCTCAGAGCTCAGACGCACGAGAGCTCACGGATTTAATGTCTGAACAAGAAAGGAACCTGGTCTCGTTTCTTTGGCTCATAGGTCTAGAAAACCAGGGCACACCTCCAGCAGTGAGAGATAACTCCAAGCCTTTGTCAGAGGAGACACGCGCGTAAAAAAATAAAAAAAAAATCCCGTGGCAGCTCCACTTTTGTCTTTTATCTTTTTTTTTTTTTTTTTTTTTGCGCGTTTTCATGGACACCTACAGATGACGAGGTGGCTCTCAGCATCTACGGGGATCGCTGATGGGGAACATGGCGAGGAGGGTGGCAGGAGTTCATCTCCTCGCTGTATTTTTCACCTCTGGAGTGACGCTTTTCTGGAACGCGGAGGGACAGGAGACTTTTAACGACCTCACGGGCTTCAGCCTGAGTCCGCCGTACTTCAACCTCGCCGAGGGCTCCAGGATATCGGCCACTGCGACCTGCGGGCAGGATGAGACTGGCGCACCAAGATATGATTTATACTGTAAGCTTGTTGGGGGACCTGCTGTTGGACTTCCAACTCAAAATATTCAGGTAAGAACCGCGCAAAACCGGTGCGTAATTGGTGCGTAAAAAGGAACCGGAGGAGCTTTGGAAATCGCTAAACCAGATTCCCATTTTGACAACAGGTTGTTTCATCTTACTTTTTAAAGAACTGTTTTTTCTAGGGCACCTTTTAAACAAGTACAAGAGTATATAAATCCCCCAAGGTACATTTTTTTTCCTGTCCTGCTTGATCAACTTGTCCAAATGCCAGAAATAGTTTTACACACTAGTTGTTTCCCACATTTCCTAAAGGAAACATCCTTCAACATCCCATCAAAAGTGCTCATTAAACTCCCCACTGTTAAGTGAAAAAAAAAGGCAATTCCCAGATATTTTATTCTTTTCCTGCAACTTGAGACATTCTCTGCAGCAAAAGCTTTTAAGTGAGCAGTATTCCAGTAATGTGACCTGCTTTTATTTAGGGTCAGTTCTGTGACTACTGCAACTCCATGGAGCCAAACAAAGCCCACCCCGTGAGCAATGCCATTGACGGGACGGAGCGGTGGTGGCAGAGCCCCCCTCTCTCCAGGGGACTGGTCTACAACGAGGTGAACGTCACCCTGGACCTCGGGCAGGTGAGAACAGCGTTGCTATGCGCACAACCAGATGTTTACCAGCTGWTGACATGCTTGTCTGAATAATGACAGGGTTTGCGGTGACAGTAAAATGTTGGCACCTTAATGTCAAAGAGGGAGGAGAGAATTTGTGCAGCTGGGTGGGAAAAAATACCCCAAAACAAAACAAAACAAAACAAAAAATAACAGTTGTCCTGTTTATGTGAAGTGGTGAAGCTTTGCCAGTTTGTGTATTTTTTTTCTCATCTTTTGAGTTTTTGGGTTTGTTTCGACCCACTCTGTTCCCATCACAAGGCCCCAGAGGTGTTGTGTGGTTATGTTTTCAGTGGGAGCTTCATCACCTCAGCGAGCAGCAATCATGTGCTGYGGCTGGACTCCTGCCAGGAATCAGATTCACGCCCGTTTGGCTGGAGCTCCCCATCATGACCCGTGGCGCTGGCAGGAGATTGGCCAGCAGCCTGTAGAACTGCACCTCACGCTCAATTATCCTCTGTGTGGAAAGAGAGGAATGCCGTCTCTGGATYAGGGGATCAGAGGCACGCAAAATCAGATCGGAGGCGTGCAGGTGCACACCTCGTGCACAAAACGACAGCTTTGACTAGTTTTTTTTCTCCTTCTTTTGGACAAGTAACAAAACTCGGCACACGTGCTGCACCTTTTGGCCCTCAGTGGACGCCCCCGTCTGACAATGGGTGCGGGCTTTTCTGTCTCTGTTTTTAGCCAGAGCGAGCTGAGAGAAAATCCCACCCGGCCAAAAATAGTGACCCTCCCCTTCCCCTCCTCAYGGTGGAGGATGGACACATGCAGGGGCCTTTCAGGGATGACTGCCTTTTTTAATACGTGGTAATGCTCAGTTTATTTGGGAGCAGGGAGAGCAAGCGGCCCTGAATTACAGTGTGCTCTTAAAGCGCRTGGTTAGAGTTGTGGCAACTGGACAACACTCCTCAATCGATACCACACAACCTCTCCCACATATACACACACATACCACATACCTGCCACAGCTCCAACCGCTAATGCTCTTAGCTGTCATGATTTTGATTTTTTTTTTCACATTCATTGGAATTTGAGTGAGGTGTCTTTCAGAGCCGATAGAAGCGTTTTCTTTACTCACCTGTGGGGTTTTACTGCTCATTACTGAAATCTCGGCCCTAAGCTGCCAAACGTTTGATAGTTCCCCGTGGTTCTTTTGTAGCTTTGTAGATTCTTTTGAAAGCAAGAGATAAACGACACGTTTAATGAAATATGTGGGCTAGACAGACCCTCTGAATGGGCGCAGTGTTTTTTTTAAGATGAATGCAGGTGGCTGTTCATGGTCTCTGCGGATCCTGCTCTGAGCAGATTATGTCAGATAATGGCACAATCCAAATGTTTATGTTCAAATGTGAAAAAAGTTCAAAGATTTTTTTTTGACAAGGCTGTTTCCGGATTCTTTGTTTCGGACTAGATTGTTTGAAGTGAAGACTGTTCTGCTAAGTTTAAAGCAGGACTAAGCTAAAACCTTTGTTAGTTTGTTAGAGAAAWATGGGCTCCAGCAAGTTGCAGTGATGGCTTTATTGATTTCACTGTCAAATGGAAGTATCCCAGCCACACTGGGTTGGACTGGTATGACAATTTGGGTAATCATGCTCTTTGAGGTTCCAACACGTGGCTCGATTTTTTGCTGTTTTAGAGTCAAATCTACAGTTTCTGGTTTGTAGTAAATCCTGACAAATATCCTGTTTAACCTGGATTCTCATACCTGAAACTTCAAGCCTCTGTTGCTGACTGGATTAATAATTATTTCACATTTACTGTAAAGACTTTACTCTTAGCTGCCCAGGCTGCCTGTCTGTAAAACGAGCCAGACTCCTGCAACTATGTGCTTGACAGTTGATAAAGTGTTTGTGTGTGTGTGTGCTTTAAAGACTGGCATAGCAACTTGTGATGCACATTTTGCCAAAGATGATTTGCCTTCTGAACGTCACAGTAAACATACCACATTTTTTTCCCCCAGGCAAAACATAAAAAACTTGAGGCTAGGGGTGTCCTGATACCTGTTTTTCTCAAACCAAGTACAAGTACATAGGGTGACAGTGTTTCAGGTGGTATCATTTAACTAGTGGGTTGCGTGTTTGAAACATTGCTCTGTTCGTCTGAGGCGCTATGTCCTTGGGCAAGAYAGTTCACCCATCTTGCCTGCTGGTGGTGGTCAGAGGGTCCTGTGGYGCCATTATAATGGTAGCCTCACCTCTGTCAGTATGCCCTAGAACAGGACAATTACCCYCATCAGTGTGTGAATGTGTGTATGAATGAGTGAAGGTCTGTATTGTAAAACACTTTGGAGTCCTTGGACTTARTAAAGAGCTATACAAATGCAGGGCATTTTTCCATTTACTTCAGTTTGGGTACCCGCCAATACTGAGCACTGATACAGAATACTTCCTGAGTTAGAACCTAAATAYTATGCAATGACTTTAAAACCACATTTATTTAGATCAAGGTGGCTCTCCTTCCTTATAGGCCTACAGCCCCTCTGACTGGATCACCTCAAATATACAGCATGATATATACTGGTGCAGCATTAAAAAGAAAACCATCAGATTCAACTTGTATGTATTTCTTAAACATGAATTGACAAACTTTTCACTTGAAATGTAGACTGTAACACATTCAATGGAGTGTTGATATGTATCCCAGTAGAGATTGATAAATAGATCCTGGACTGAACCAGTACTGAGCTTGTAAATATGAAATAACATTTTCATCATTTCAGTTCTGTAAAGTTTTTGTTTGTAAAGTTTAATTTATTTGACGTATTTTGGCTCAACACAGTTTATCCTGGGAAAGCACTTTTCTGTTCAAAATGTTACACACAAAACTGCAGTTTAAAATGTTTAAAATGGTTGCCATCACACTCTAGAAAATCACCCCAAACATATTCTCCATGCACGTCCTGTCATGAGCACTTTATGCCTTCAGTGTTTTTCTCCATAAGCTCCGTGTCAGACAGGCAAGCTGCTCCCTGTTTGTGCTCTCTTGACCTTTGACACCGACCCATGACAAATCCCATCTTTGATCTGGAAATGACCTCCGTGGTCCTCAGCTGCCTCTTATACGACCGATGGTGTTTGGCATAAATTACTGCAGTAGAGATTGATAGAATGAATAATAAGAGCTGTGATTAATTGAATGAATATAACACATCAGAAACATCTGATCCACAAAGTCGTCACAGATCAAAGTTTAGTTTTAGCAACACTTCATTTAAATAGTTCTAGGTGTCATTAGGAGTACGTGGCCGGAGCTTAAAAACAGATTTATTTTCCTGGAAGTTTTGAGCTCATTAAATCGATACACGACACAGTAGGCAAGTCATTGTTCTGCTAAACATTTACACCATAAATCAGACGGCTACTGGCTTTGTTTTTTTTTTTCTCGGTAAAGTATTTCAGGAGCCATGACCACACATGCTTATCTGCTTGAGTGAACGCAGAGTAGACCACGTGAGGCAAACATGCCAGGGCTTACTGCTGTATGCCTCCTGCCTGATGAGTCTACAACGCTCCTGATTGGTGGTCAGGCACTGGAGGGCTGCTGGACAGTACTGATTTAAAACATGGTTCTGTTTGTTCCTGATTGATATACAGAAGACGATGCCAAAGTTTTAGTGCAAGGGTAAAAAGTGTTTCCGAAGGTGTTGATTGCTGTTTGTGGGACTCCAGAACATCCTGTTGTGTATCTGTTTAAGCAGAATCCATCTTTAACTTTAGAGGATGTAAAAAAAAAAAAACCCCACGACTTGACTTCGTAAATGGGTTGGGAGTGCCTCGGCCCAAGTTGGTCCAATGGCTTTGACGATTCTTCAGTCACGAGACAAAGCCTCCAACTCAAGTTTTAGAACCATTCCCTCCCAAGAAACCTAATCCTCTCTCTCCGGGGTCCACCTYCCACCAATGTTGGTCTGAATGTTTTATTTGCAGCCTTCGCCCCCTTTTGTGTCTGAATCCTTCAAGGCGGTTTTGTGTGACATCCTTTCTGTGCTCTCAGGCTCTCACAAAGGTTCATTTTTTTTAAAGCCTTGTTGAAATTGACCTAGCCCTGCTTTTTTTCCCTCTCTGGGGTAAATGGATAAAAATAGTGAGGTGGCGTAATTTGGTGGTGAGAAAGTGCCAAGATTAAAAAACTATTTCATTTGAACATTTTTAGGTCTGAAAATAAACAAAAATATTTTACTTCTCTTGACAACTTTGGTGTTGGTATAATTAATAAAGATTAACTATTAATCATTGTATTATTTGTTATTGGTTTGATACCAAAATTAGTCGTGATTATTTGCCCAACACTACTTGACAGTTGATTTAATGTGTGTGTTTTATTAGTTATTTTTATGGAAAAAAAAGCACAACACATCATTTCCAACTGTGTGAAATTTGGTCTTATTTCTCTACAAGACTTTGTTTCAGTCGTTTTGTCGTTTCATTCAGATGAAATGCTGCAATCCTAAATAGTTTGCTGTGATTTTAAAGAGCAAATCTACTTTCTCCTGGCAATCCCAAAACACCGTAAGTCCATCCATCCATCCATCCATCCATCCATCCATCCATCCATCCATCCATCCATCCATCCATCCATCCATCCATCCATCCATCCATCCATCCA
>NW_013952408.1:3479628-3495511 GCF_001266775.1 Austrofundulus limnaeus | reverse complement strand
GCAAATGAACATAACGGAAGTACAAAAGAATGTTTTATATCCATCCATCCATCCATCCATCCATCCATTTTCTGTACACGCTTCTTCCTTTTCAGGGTTGCGTGGCACCTAAAGTCTTTACGCTATATTTTTTACTGTGTTGTCAAATTTTATTGTAAACACACTAAATATTGTTTGTACAGTCTGAGCTATAGGTGATGTGTTTACTGAAGCTACTTCAAGGACTTAGCGATGGGACCTTGGGGTGAACTTGCTGGGATGTCCAGTCCTTGGAARATAAAGAACTGTTTGTGAAAAATCTTCCCTTATTTCCTTTTGGAATCAGTTGGAAATGATAACATTTGCTGAATTTATAGGAGATTTCTAAATGTTTGTTATGCTGCTCAACTTTGACACTATTTTCAGCTCTCATAGAGGCTCTGCTCACACTTCGTGGTGAACAGGAGTTGTGTGATTGGATGAGAAGCACCTGGCTGCCACACACTTTGCTTTTTTGGCTTTGTTTTTGGGGAAAAAATGGCACAATGCATTAATCATGTGTTTTTGCACATTGGAATTAATAAGGACTTGGCATAGAAAATCCTTAAAAATAAAAGTACAATAAACTTTCCTTTTCACATGACTGCAAGTAATGGCAGCAAATATTTTCTTCTTTCTCTCAGCCCTCTTAGCAATTTCATTCCTATGCATGGAGGATGTTGTGAAAGCTCCCTCTGCATTGCTGTGTTCTCTTTCTCAATCATACAGCGAGAGTTTTTTTCAAACAATGTTGAAAATGCTGTATTCGTAATTAAGATGTCAATGTGATTTGTATGTATAAGCCAAATGGAATTGAGTAAACTGTAGTAAAAAAAATAAAAATCCACTTTGTCATATGGATTTATTGGTACAGTGCAGCTGGCTCAGACCAGAGACAAAACTGGCTGTTAGACGTGCTGCTGCAGTGACRACGGAGATGATGTAAGTGACTGTGTTTAGCGCAGCCCAGCAGATATTTACTGCCCATCGCATGCGAGTTATCCTCTTCAGCCCGGCTTGAAGAGGGCATCACGTTTGACGTTTTGGACTGCAGCTCCGCCTAAATCTGGAGCAGCCGTGTGGAAAAGCTTGTGGGGATTTAACAAGGATCTTTTCACCTTTGCGAGGCCTTTGTCATGATTTGGTACACAGTTAGGCTAATCACTGGTCACAGGTTTACTGACGCAGGCATTGATGCAATGGGAAGAGAGCAGCAGTTTTCCTGGACTTATTTGATGCAACTGTCTCATGAATAGTTTACGCTTACACACGCTGATCACTGAAAGAGGAAATATTGCATCATTATGAAATGATCTAGTGCTACATATTTCACATATTCCTCCTAAAAATACTTATGATCAGAACTATAGTGCATAGTTTAATGAAGGAGGAACAACAATAAAATKTAATTGAGTTACGTGAAGTCTGCTGCCTTTCATGTCAGAGTTTTAGATTAAGCTAACACAAAGAGTTGTGTAGCTGTTTTGGTCAAATCTTGAAAATATCGTTATGTCCAGTTTGTGATAATATTGTGAGATATCACACTCATTATGGGGTGTGAATGATTTTCAACTACTACTACATTAAATTTTAGTTCAATATTTGTTAAATTGTTCAAGTCGTAGMCATCTTTTTGTGTTTTTTAAGGTCAGTTGGCTGTGGCAGCCATCTTGAAATGGGTTGTCTCCAAAATGTAATCAGTTGTAGATGCACATCTAATGATATTTCCATAAGTTTTACTAATATCTGTCCAGTGGATTATGAGACATTTTGCTAACAGACAGACTCAGTTAATGTAAAAAAATAAATAAAATAAAACTAATTTCTCAGAATATGGGTGGAGTTCACTCTCAGCTACCACCACACCAAATTTTAACTCAATATCTATAAAAGTGACTGAATTACAGCAGTTTTGTGTTTTTTCTTTAACATCAGTTGGCTGTGGCAGCCATCTTGAATCAGCGTATCTCCAAACAATTATAGATGTGCATCTAAGGATTACCTTCTAAAAGTTGAATTAAAATTCTTTTGTGGTTCATGAAATATTTTGGTAACAGCCAGCCACACATAAAGACAGGCAGAAACATTAATACTTGCATTTCCTTTCAGGTGATAATTAAGTCCTGCATGTTTTCTATTTTTAATCCTCCTTTAGATCTGCTTTAAACCATAATGTTAGTGTTTACACAAAATCACAGGTACAGTAAGTGCAAGTTTTTGAGCAGCTGCAGCTCAGGCTTTTCATCCCCAAAAGACTCTGTAACATGTAGAAACCTGCATGCTCATTATGTTTCTGTTACACTTCTCCTGGATCTTTTAGCCAACTGCTTTTCGTTACCACATAGCTAATTCTGTCACAGAGACAGAGAGAAATACGCCAGACAGCTCCCTTCCCCCTCCTCCTCCTCACCTGTTGCAGACAAACAGTTGTACATTGCATTGTTACAAACTGAGGGGCAACCACCCCCCCCCACAGCAGAAAGCCCAGTCTGCATGAGCAATCCTGCAGATAGTGATGCTTCGTCTGGGTCGATTTGCCATGAGATGATCTGGCACCAGACTCTGAGGATCTCACAGATAGAGGTTTTTTTTTAATTATCACAATTTTAATCTTATTGTAGATTTAGGCTCATTTTCTCTGCAGGACTTCTTTTTTTGTTTTGTTTTTGTTTTGATTTGCAAGCTGAGATTTCATGGCCATTTAACATGAATCACAATCAGATTATTACAACCTGTTTCCAAAACAAAATGTTTCAGTAATATACATTTTCATGAAAGCAAAAAATAAATAGATAAAAAAAAACACCACATTGCTTTCTGAATGAGTGCTGATTGACTGGGATGTGCTGAAGTTGCAATTAAAGTTGGTAAAGATAAAATAAGCAGAACTCTAGCTAAAAGCTAAAAATGCAAAGTTCTAGCTTAAAGCAAACATAATCAACTTGCCAGCAAAAAGTATCATAATTTAGCTAGAAGCTAAAAATATCAAATGTTAGTAAGAAGCCTAAATTATCAAAAGGCTGGTTAAAAACTAAAAGTAGCAAAACACTAGCTAAAAACATCAAAACTAGCCTAAAACCAAAACTAGTGTAAGGGTTTACTTGCACTCTTATAACAAAGTTATAAAGAAACTATTTAGCAAGGATCTCCTATTTTCGGATGGCTTATTTTCAAAATAGCAACTAAAAGCTGAACATAGCAAAACCTTAGCTAAAGGTATAAAAAGTAGCAKAACAATAACTAAAAGCTGAAGGTAGGAAAAGGTTATTTAAAAGTAGCTAAAAGAAGACGACACAACAGTGATAGCTGCAAAGTCTTATAAAATTGTTAATTTTTTAAAAAATTATTTCCCCAACTATTTTTATTTATTTTGCTGTTGATTAACTGGTAACAAGTCAGTATTATTTTATTTTTTTAACGTGCCTCAAAGCGGCTTACGCTGTCAGAAAGAAACAATAGGTTTAGCAGTGAAAACTTTGACCAAAATTTGTTTTGTTTTTTTACAGTCTCCTCTAAGAATTTAGAGAAATCTTTGTGCACATTTAGAACAAGGTTAAAAACACAAAGTCGTCATGATCTTTGTGCTTTAGGTGACACTGCTTTGAAAACAGACACACCTCTTTTCTGTTTCCGTTATAATTTATAACTATTTTTTAAAGCCTGCTTTGTCGTGTTCAGGCACACCCAAGTTCCTWGTCCATCACTGGGCCAGCACAAAAACTGCATTTACATACAGAAGAATCACTAATGTACCCAACAATAAGAACTTTATTTGAGTGGGGAAAAAAAACGTGACTATTCAAGGAGAACCCACCCAAACACAAAGATAAAAACAGGTTTTAATCAACAGAACCTGAAATCTTGAGGTAAGCGCCACTGATTAAAATAAATAAATAAAAATAATAAATTATGCTGCTACTTCTGGGCTAAATCAGCCTATATAAGAGACACTGAGTTAATATAGAAAACAGTTTTTTGACCTGACAAATCTTAATTTGAAATTCTGTTCAGAAAAGTCTTGGCTTCTGGGCTGAAGGTTAAATCGACCATAAACAGATTATATTAAAATATTTCAGGAAGAAAACACCAAAATGAATTCTGCATGAATGCAAATGACTTGTTTTGGGGAAAATCATGTATATTTAATATATAACTGAGCATTTTATGTTGTCTGAGTTGTTTTTTAGTACAATGAAATATCTCACTGATAGGAATGCTGGTGCCTTTATTAAAATCGTTGTGACTATTTTAGATTTATTTTATCAAAGACCCTGAGAATGTTTGACACCAACTGCACCCAAGGTCTTGCTAGACGTGAAAGAACACAAATCAGCTGTTGGGATTCCCTACTTTATTTAAAATATAACAAAAGGATTCATTATAAACAACAAATCTGATTGTTAAATTCCTCTGCACAGAATCAGACACAAGAAAGAGGTCACAAGTTATTAAACATCTTTTATTAAGAAAAAAAATCTAAAATAAAAAGGAAAAGGTTTATCTTTAGTTTTTAAGCAGTTTGTGTCCTTGCATCATAAATAATTTACAATTGTCTAATATGTTTAATATGTTGTTTTCATGCAGTTTTTCCATATGATTTCTTACCAAATCCCTGCATGTTTTTTTCATTATCATTTACCACAACATTTTGGAGTCATGTGTGTTGTTCAGAATTGCCTGCATGTCTCAGTTCTACTTGTCAACACACAGTATTTACTGTCATTTCAGTTTGTCAAATTTATGRATAATCAAGTCAAGAGACATGCATTGCTACAGAAACCATAATCCTAGTTGTTGAAAACGTCTGTGAGATTAGCTGATATGACTAGAAGTTACACAGTCAGGGCTTTTTCTTTAAACATTTTTCATTTCTCTTTGGGAACAAGGTCAAGCACGTGTGACGTTAGCGGTTCATCTGTTGGGATAAACTAACAGGATTTTATTTTTCAAGTTTTTTTCTGTTTAGATTAGATAATTCAGGCAGCAAGTCCTTTTCACCACGTGTGAAGTCGGTTAAGACATAGAAAAATGTTAATGCGGTGTTGTTAAACTGGTGTTTGGTCTTGTGGGAYGTGGTTAGTTCTCTTGGATTCGGAYGTGTTAATAAGAGGAGATCTGGTTACCTTATGCCTCGTATCTGTAACACAGAGCAGTCAAGGTCAGGAATTTAAGACGGGCGGTGAAAGGCGAGGAGGGTTGTCCATACCTGTCACAGTTCAGGCCCTGACCTTTGTTAAAACCAGCCCCCCGACCCCACCCCATCGAATGACAGTCTTATCTAAAGCTGCTGCAGATGCTATGAAGGCCAGAGGAGCAGCTCAAGTGTTATTCCAAGTCTATCAGCCACACACTTGTCAACGTGCTTAATGTCTTTTTTACACCACGGAGATCCATTCATGCACGGCGTGTCGTGACAATGTATCAAGCTCTGTCCAAACAGTACCAACGCGCAGCAGTGTTTAGGTTGGCAGGATACAGTTAGAGATGCAGCAAAGCCTCATATATCTTGTTTTCATGGAACAAATATAAAACTTAGCAACCAAAATAAAGACTTGATATATATTGTCAAAGCTACAGAGAACATGATTGTTTATTTATTTACCGTTATTTTACCAGGCAAGTCCCATTGAGATCTCAGATCTCTTTTTCAAGGGCGGCCTGGGCCTGAAGGCAACCTATTGTACATGTTTTGTGGGTTGGGGGAAACCGGAGTACCCGGAGAAAACCCACGCAAGCATGTGGAGAACATGTAAACTCTGCACAGAAAGACCCCAAGTCCGAACTGGGAATCGAACCCAGGACTTTCTTGCTGTGAGGCGTCAGTGCTAACCACTGAGCCATCGTGCTGCCATTGTCGGTTGATCCATCTCAACATACGGGTTACTGTTAAATACTTCACTGATGAAATAAGTTTTTTTTTATTGGCACAAAAGAAGCGACACACAGCTCTGTTTTTTTCTAGAGAATTATTTATGCTGAAAAGATGCGCAGGAACAATGATGGCTGAATGACATCATTAGCGACGCATAATTAAGTCAAYGTTTTCCAACCCATCGTCTCACCCCACTAACCCTTGCTTGTAGAATTTGTGATGGAGGCTTTGGAGGATCTGCTCATGTTATCGCCTCCACAAGAACAAGCGTTGGGAAAGGTCTTCACTGCAATGTGTTACTGATGGGTTCCTGAAAGCGTTGGCAAAGAGTGCTTTTCTTTTTTTTTGTTGTTGTTGGAGGGGGGAGATGTGGGGCTATGTTTGGAATTTGTAACGGGTCTTCACTGCATGCCAGCCGGCACGTCCTTTAGCCTCTTCACCCTCCTCCCCTCATGCCATCACAGCGCGTGTGAACGAAACATCCTCAGCAGAACTGATACTACGCAGACGCTTCTATTAATAAAATGACAGCGCTCATCTTTTTTTTCCCTCCTCTTCTATTTGTTTTTTTGTGCATCCTGTTTGATGCGGGAGGAAATGCTCTCTGATTAATTTCAGGACACACCCTGTTCAAAGTTTAGGTTTGCAGGAGACGTTCCTGCAGTCTGGCTGATTTCCTCTGTAGCAACGTTGATTAAAGACGAATTGGGGACTATTCCTGGTCTGCAACCTGGAGATTTTGTTGTTAGTTATTAGGGTTTGTTGACAGTTCGCTGAAAACAAAGCCATACAAATCTCCAGTTGACCCCTGAACTCTCTCACAATGCATCAAACCAAAGGGCTAATTTGAGGCTTTTGATTCTATAAGTAGGGAGAAGACTGCTCGAAATTGTGGATAATTTTAGAAAAGAGTCAGCGATTCAACGGGCCGATGCTTCTGTCCTGCTTTGATGTGCTAAAACAACTCTTTTGCTTCATGCAAAGGGGAGACGGAAATCTGAATATTTTCAGCGCCTGCTTGGCTTTTTATCAAGGTGTTGATGGATGAATGACGAGTGTGGGCCTGCCCTCATCATTCCCAGGAGAGACAGCCTGCAGAAAGGTTTTTTGAAGATAGCTAGGCTACAACATTTTAGTCAGTTTTGCTTCATCAGCTAAGCATGTATTCTTATAGTAACTCTTAGTTTGAGCCTTGTTACATCTTACTTTAGATTCTTTTCCAACATTTTGAGAAACTGTACAGGCCTTTCGCAATAAAGAACAAATCGATTAATCACACAATACATTAATATGAGTGTATTTTCTTCTTCATGCTTCCCTCTKTTTTACACCTTAGCACATGGAGGAGTGAACTCTTGCATCAGGTGCAGGGCCTCGTTAACTCTGAGGGCTACGTGAAGAGGCACCTAGCTAAAGGAGCATCTTTGGCTTTCAGCTGGCGATTCATCTTCAGGACTCCCTCAGGGCGTCACGCTGAACCTTGGGTTCACAGAGAGTTGTTCATTTTTTACACTACGTAAAGTTCTTAAACTTTGTAAAAGGGCTGCACTGATTGGTGATTGGCCAGAAAACTGCGATCTTTAAAAAGTCTTGACCTGCCGATTAGAGTTTTGATCGATAGAGATGTTTTAAAAACATATAAAACCCTAAGAACATGTACAATAGGTTGACTTCAGGCCCAGACTTCCCTTAAAAAAGAGATCTGAGATCTCAACGGGACTTGCCTGGTTAAATGATGGTAAAAAATACAAATTAAAAATAAATAAATTAAAAAGCTGACACTATCAGATGTTATAAGGTCAGAATACACCTTCAATGTTCCAATCTTATTTTATTGAAAAACATTGAACAATGCCCTTAAAACAACACAAATGAGAAGTCGATCTTTTCCACTGATCTTATCCAAGTATCAGCCGATCTCCCAAAATTAACCCCTTAACAGTCTAAAGATAAGAACCGGTGGAAGTTGTCTGACATAGTTCACAAAAGCGAAAATAAATAAATAAATAAATAAATAAATAAATAAATAAATAAATAAATAAATAAATAAATAAATAAATAAATAAATAAATAAATAAATAAATAAAAGCCCCCAGTAGCATCTGGAAACATTTAAGGGAAGAAATCGCACCGTTTTTGCCCACTGGTGGAAAAAAGACTGTAGAAAATCGGTGCCGATTTGTTGTTACGCCCCTACTTGGGGAGAGCAATGGGCCCACTTAGGAGGCCTCCGCTCATATGGATTTTATATCCATCCCCACTCACCATAACCATACGCACCTACTTCCAAAGCAGCGTGCGGGTGACTGTAGTTATTTTATGAAGCCAGAGGAAGACGCGTAAAGAATAAATTGTGCCGGCTTTATGTTGGTTTAAAATGGTCTTCCAACAGTATTATCATTTATCGTGATAACTTCTGAGACAATTTATCTTCCAGCAAAATTTCTAATCATGACAGGCCTAGCTGTGTCCTTTAACAGGTGTGTAATGAGGTCCTTATGTGGACACTGCAGGTGTCTCATGCAGTTTGGTGTAATTCCCAGCAACGTCAAATCAGTGAAGATCAAACAAAAAGCGTTTTCTCACAAATGACCTTTCTGTTCTACAATGGTCAGTCAGGCTTAAATTAGCTGCTTTCAGGGTTTGTTGAATAATGTTGATGCAATGCAAAGGGGAATGAACTTCACTGAGCATCAAGAGCCTGACAGAAGCCATCACTGGCTGCATTTTCTGCCCTTGTATGGCCTCCATATTTCGATGGTAGGTGGAGATAAAGAGTTCAGAGAACAAACAGAAATCAGTTTAGTCTTTTCACTAACCTGGCTGCACCTGCAAAGGTTGTTTGAACTTTTTTTTTTTTTTGGTGCCTTTTGCTGCAAGTCAGTCAAGCTCCAGGAACACAAACCCTCATCTCAAGGCAGGAAAAGCCAATTCAGTTTCAAGTCATTAATTCTGCTGGGATTTTCTTTAAAGCAACACAATGCTGATGTTGACGTTGTGCCCAGAGTTTCACAAGAAAAGGAAATAAGAAACCTGTCAGAGACCAAAAGCTGAGMCTTTGCTCAATAGAAGCAGCAGAGCACAGGAAACTGCAGCGTTCTTTTGCCAAAATCCGCTGTGAGYAGTGAGTGCCTTTTGTTTAGCCCGCTCTTTGTGTTCTGGTTCTCAGCTCTTCCATGTGGCGTACGTCCTAATCAAGTTTGCCAATTCACCTCGTCCTGACCTGTGGGTGCTGGAGCGTTCCGTGGACAATGGCAGAACGTTCTCTCCCTGGCAGTACTTTGCACGTGAGTCCAACTAATTCTGTTTTATAATGATTCACTTTTTTATTTGATGAAAAAAAAARAAGATTTACTCTCTGCTCTGTTCCTTAGATACGTTTTTGTTAGATTACAGAATCAGGAGCACGGATGTGGTTAATATTAAAGCTGCACGATATTGGGAAAAAAAAAACTGACTGTGATTTTTTTTCTAACCCTGCGATGTATATTGTGAGATGACAAAATACAGGAACTTTCAACAATTGATTTGAATAACACCTTAAGTTCTGCTGCCATCTTGTTGTCGATGAACCTGCACTGATCTTACGTATTTTCTGTGCGTGTTTGTTGTGAGTTATTCCTGTTTTTTTATTGCTTGCTTTTTTGTGCTTTTTTTCCCTTCTATTATGCGCAAAAGTGAATTGCACTTTACCAATAAACAAACTTAATGTGTTGCCTCTGTGTCGAGCTTAGTTTCTGTTTCTATCACGTTTTCATATTAGCATTCATGCTAAACTATATTTTATCTCTTTTCCTCCTCATTAATACCATCACCATCTTTCTCCACAGCTTGAAAATTAATAAATATTTCTCCGAAAAACGCTGCCGTTATTGTCACAGTTTTGCAACAAAACAAAAGTTTTTTTTACACACAGCCGCTTTCGCCTTTGAAAGCAGCCCGTCAAAATAAAAGCCATATCATACAACCATGTAGTTCAATGACTTATGTTTGCTTGTTGATTTAATTTACCTGATGCATTGCAGCGATGTGACTATTGCACATGTACTTTGCGATGATGATGATCAAATCATGTATCGTGGAGATGATACCTAATAAAACATCCAGATCCAGCTTAAATCTCATCATCAGAACCCCTGAGTAGAGAGACAGACACGAAGTACAGTGAAAATTAATAACTCCTGTTTCTTTCCTGCTGTGACACGTTAAACTGTCTGCCATTAAAGAAACCTATAATGAAGATGGATATATATGTATTTCCTGGTGGATGTTTAATCCCTGTGCACCGATTAACCCGCTTAAGGCAGTTTAAGACAGGAAGAATGTGTGCCCCCATATATTTGCGTGTGGTCCAGTTTTTTTTGTTTGTTTTGTAGGAGCCTTAACTCAGTTCACACCATTACATTATTGGGACTTTGATTCCTATTAATCAAAAGCCCATCCACATGATTTAAAGTGCAGACAAGTTACTGTGTAAAGGTTGGGTTTGGTCCAGATTAAAATAAGACTTAATATAATAATGTCATAGTGTGTTCTTTTCTGCTTTTATCTTGTTTAGACAGTGGATTGAAGTTAAATTTTCACGGAAAAGGACGTGAGGTTCTGATTGAAGTTAGGTTAAGTTTAAGATTAGGCATCAACTTGTCCTAGTTAATGTTCTTTTAAGGGTTTGGTTTGGACTGCACACAGTGAAAATGAGTCGATGCAATGTCACACGAAGACAGCCGTTGTAAGTGCCTGTTTGTGGTTTTAGGAAAACAAGTTGGGAAAATCAAAACCTGACCGTGGAGGAATCTCACTTTTCCCCATAATGAGGTGAAACTGGAGGCAAACCCAAATACCAGGCTTGCAGTTTCACCGCAATTCCAAATTACCTGAGTAAATTAATATGTTTTATGGATTTCAGAGCTATGAGTTATGGTATGAGACATAATGTGACTCATTAGGTTTACACCCCCAGTGTTTTCCTTCATATATAAATCCTCCAAGTTCCTCTTGATTTATGATTTAGAGTTTTACAATATGAAGGTTCAAGAATGTTGAAATGTGCACAATATTAGAACTAACATTACTTTCATAACTTTTATTCCTTGTCCAATTAGTCAGTAGCAGTATGAATTAGTATTTTCCCCCATAATAAAACAAAAATGATGGCAAAGCAATGCAAGACCACACCGACCTCTCTTTTTAGTGTTATATTAGAGATGAAATCAAAACATATCAATGATATCTTAAAGTGCCTGTGACATGTCTATCCATCAAATACAAAAAAATCAAAGAAAACATACTTTTATATAAGAAACCTTACATAAAACATGGGATTTTACCCATTTTGTCCCATAACTGGCATATTTTCTTTTGAACTTGGCTCAGCCAAAGTGAAACAGGAAGTGACATCAAAGGGGAACTCTTTAAGGAAGAGAACTCTGTAATCTTTGGTTATTGAAACAATATTATTTGAACTCTGACTCGTCTTCATCCATCTCTGATAGTGACTCAAAATAATCTAAAGAAATATCAGATTCTTCTCTACAGTCTGTCGTTAGTTGTTTTATCAATGCTTTGTTCCATGCAGGCATTCCCCTTTGACGTCACTTCCTGTTGCTTCACATGCAAATATCTCAACAACTGTTCATCTCAGCAGCGGGAAATTATTTTTGCAATATGCTAATAATGTTATCTTTCCGATAATGCCTTTATATTTATTTTTAAAAAATCCTGTCACAGGCACTTTAAAGGCTTTTTGACAGTATGTTTTGTTGTGTACTTAAAGACTCTAGGAGTGCAGAAAAGTTTAATTTAGTCTCTCCTGGTGCTGTAGTTTTCCCTATTCCCCATTGCGTTTTCTGAAGTATTACGTCACAGTATTTGCTACAGGACTGCTAAACAAGGTCATAAATTTTTGGCTAATCAGTTTTAAGAGTCCTCGATTCTGCAGGTTTGTCGTCTTCATATAYTCTTAAAGTCCGGGTCAGACTCACAGGCGTGAAAGAGGGGCCTGTAGAGCAACATGAGAAATTCAGACCAAACTATTGCAGCTTCACTTTAAACAGTATACAGTAGACCACAACCTAAGGATTCAAATGTGAAAAGAAAGGATTTAAAAGCACAATATGTCCCTGTTTAATGAAAATGTCACATGAATGGAATATGAAGTACAAGTTCCAACAAATATTTCCCCCCATTTTCTTCAGATTTAAAGCGTGAGTGTATCGAAAGGTTCAGAAAGCCTCCAAATGCCCGGATATTAAAAGACGACGACCAGATCTGCACCACGGATTACTCCCGGATCATTCCTCTGGAGAATGGAGAGGTAAAGTGGAAATTAGTCAAACGACAAACATTGCAAAACTGCTAGGTTCTAACAGCAATCTTGATTTTACACTTTTGCACTGTTCAGATTGTGGTTTCTCTGATCAACGGTCGGCCAGGGTCCAAAAACTTCACCTACTCGCCCGTGCTGCGAGACTTCACGAAGGCCACAAACATCCGCCTGCGTTTCCTCCGCACCAACACCCTGCTGGGCCACCTGATCTCCAAGGCCCAGAGAGACTCCACCGTCACACGCAGGGTGAGACACAAACGGTCCAAACTCACACTCAGGTGTCAGGCTGGYGCGCTGTCATTCCTCCATTTGGGCGAACTGAACTTACTGTTTCCTACCTCCTGCCTGCCAGCTTACTTTCTGCTGACACAGTCTGACTGCTCTGCTCGCACCTAATGTCAGATCCGTATCAAGTCTTCCTTGGACAGGAACAGGCTGCAGGTGTGAGAAATGGTATTTGCTGCAAACCTGTCAAAAATAATGTTTCCAAGAAAATCTCTTAAGTGATACAAATTGCAAAACTATTGTATATATCTCTGTGAAAGATGTAGTATAATTTCTCACCCAACGCTCTAATTCAGTTCGAATCTTCAACTCATCTCTTATGGTTTCAGTGTACGAATGATTCGAGCAGYGACAAACATTTCTCCTGCTGTGGTTGATGTTTCTAATAAAATAGTTGGTACTTTCAAATAGTTCTGGTGCTGACAATAATCTTTTTCATTTGCCGACAGTACTTCTATAGCATCAAAGATATCAGCATCGGTGGACGCTGTGTTTGTCACGGGCATGCCCAGGCTTGTGGTTCAGGTCGGGACCCGGACAGTCCAAACAGGTCAGTGAAATCTTCACGTTCAGTCGGGCCAGGTTGCCATTACAAACACTTCTTCATTATAAACGGATCTGACTTTAAATACATTTTGTTTTTGTACCTGGAGTTTCTACGWGTGCAGAAAAATTAAATTACATTTCTCCTGGTGCTGCGCAGATATCTGTATATTCTGTTTGGGTCATATTTTTCAACCCATTCAGTTTTCTCTATTTTCCTTGACGTTTCTGAACTATTACATAACAGAATTTGCAACAGAACTTGCCAAATAAGGTCTGAACTTACCAACTACAAACTTGTCATCTTTATCCTCCTCTGGCTCTGGCTCCAACATGTGAGGCTGGATGGACAAGTCTTCTGTTGTTGACATCTTTTAATTAATTTGTAAAGAAAACATTTCTGCACATTTATTTAGTTGTAAACACCGCTCTCAAGCTAGAATGGACTGCTCTGGAAGCTGGAGGGGGACACAGGGTGTGAAGTGCCTCGTTTGAATTTAAAGAGACAGCATCAAACTGAGTTAATATAAAAAAGGGTGAAAGAGGGGCTTGTGGAGTTACAATAAGGAGGAATKCRGACCAAAGCATTGGAGTTCCRCTTTATATAGACCGAAACTGAATGATTTCAATGTGAAAAAGAAGGATTTAAAAGTAYATTTCTCCTTATCCAGTGTTTTATGAGTTATTTTGCTAACAGACAGAGTTTACTTTAAATAGCATATGAGTAAGTTTTAAACAGAGATTTTGTGCAATCTGTTTGAGCTCAGGATATATGTTGGGCATTGGTCTTAGCTACTGCCACACCAAATTTCAAAACAATATCTGTAGAATTGAATGCATTATAACTATTTTTGTGTTTTAAAGGTAATTTGGCTGTGGCAGCCATCTTGAATTAGGTTGGCTCCAAATATTAATCATTTCTTGGCGACATCTGCTGAAGTTGTCCAGTGGTTCAAGACATATTTTGCTAACAGAGATAAAAAATAAAGAAGTAACAAATCCTACAATCAAAGCAAGGAAACAAACAAAACAAACAAACAAAAAAAAAACCAACATGATTTACAAGAACAAATGTTTACAATGATATAACCGGGAAGGTACATTAGATGTAACTTTGTGATGTGTAATAATTACAACTCAAACTATTATCAGATTAAATAAGTTTACAAAGACGCAGCTGTCCTGTTTTTTTTTAGCCGAAGTCCTCTGTTTGTTGAAATGAAAACACTTGATACCACGTTGAGGACAATAAAAGCATTTATTCTAGCTGTGACCCACAAACACAACAATAAAACAAGACTCAAAACAAAATGAATTAACACACAATAAATTATAACCTAAGAATTTTGAGGTTTACTTGTTTAAAGTTTAATCGGTTTTCACTGCATTCCAGAGACAACTGTTCTCTAAAAGGTTTGCCTTAACTTGATAATGAATCAGTGATAAGAAGCTTGTCCCGTTACCTAAAAAGCTAACAACAACCCAGTTGCTAAATCCTGTTATCTCATCTCTTAGACTCCAGTGTGAGTGCCAACACAACACCTGTGGTGAGTCCTGTGACCGCTGCTGCCCGGGCTTTAACCAGAAGCCGTGGCGCGCTGCAACTGTTGACAGCCCCAACGAGTGTCAGCGTAAGTATTCCTGTAAAACATCTCATTCAGCGTGTAAACACACTCCCCGCACTGCTGCCTCCCTGAATTACAGCCCCATGGAGAGGGCCGAAGTGTCCTCTCGCCTCGGAAATGAAATCCCCAGCGTGGATGCCCTGATATGGTGTTGTGTTGAGCCTCGGTGTGGAGGCGAGAGGACTTTCCACATATGGTGCAGGTGACGAGCAGCGCTGTGAAGATCTGGCTTCCTGATACCTGCTTTTCGTCTTCTCACCAACCAGCCTGGTCAGGCAGGCAGGCCTGCACCATCCTAGACAGTAAAGGGTTACGAGCGATGCTTCCCTGCAGCTATCTGAGTCTGGATCAGATGGAATATGACTCGAAAGCAGCCACAAAAGCAAAAACAGAGAGATGACGAAGGCCTATAATTCAGTCAAAGCACTCATTCAGTAAACTAACCATTCATAAACATTGACGAGACTCTGGGATGGTCCACAGGAGGATGATGTTCTGTCTTGTTTACTTTATATTTTAAGTTTTTCTGATTAACATTTGGTTTAAGGTTCTTAAATGTAGGTAGAGGAATTGGAGGTAATTTGTTGAGTAAATAGAAAAGAATCTGAGTCTGTGTGTGTCTGTGTCTCGGGGGGTTTCCACCACAGCCTGCCAGTGTTTCTCCCATGCCTTCGACTGTTATTACGACCCAGAGGTGGAAAAGAGAGGAGCAAGTTTAGACACCTTCGGCAGGTACAGAGGAGGAGGCGTGTGCATCGACTGCCAGGTATGAAATGAATATCATGTCTAAACTGATTCTTGTCAATGGGTGTGTGTGTTTTTGTAAAGGTAGAACTAGGTAAGCAATTTTCATAATAAAATTGATGGTAAAGTTTCATTTTTACATGTTGGTCTCATTTTTGAATGAGAGCCTCTTGATCAGTGATGATAGACTTGATTGTTGACGGTGACGTTTTGTGTTTCAGCCTCTGTCATTCAGTGAATGTTTTAGTTTAGTTTAGTTTATTTAAATAGTTTTATTCATTTCAATTAAAAACAAAAAAGTTCAGCACAACAAAAAAGAAACACAAATCTCATTAAATGAAAGGAAGCAGAAGAAGAAAAAAATCTTATAATATCTGACCCTATTTAACAAAAAAATAATAAATATAAAAATATATACATATTTATGCGCATACACATACGTACACACACTCACATAACATATATATATAT
>NW_013952408.1:3474450-3479610 GCF_001266775.1 Austrofundulus limnaeus | reverse complement strand
GTATATGCACATACACATGCACATACATAATTTGACCCCATCAGCTTAATAAAAAAAAAACCAAAAACTTAACCACTGAAACATCAGCTTGTAAAAATCAAGTTATGTAGTTTCATATATTTTCTACAATTTAACTTTTATCATTTTACCAAATAAATTAATGCAATCAGCATTTTTATAATCGCTGTCCAAGTTATTCCACAATATTATTCCTTGAACCGAGGTACATCTATCCTTCAAGTTTATTCGAATTTTTGAATGTTGGGTCGGTCTCTTCCTCCCAGCTTAGGGTGACAGGTTTATGTTTTAAATTAACAACATGGCTACACTTTCAAGTAACTTATGCAACTCACTAAAATAATAACTGAGTTTAAGTTGAAGTAGAGCCACACTGACACTGACTCAACTTGAAAAAAAGTGATGTTATCTGTCACACCTATTTTAGCATTGACCAMATGTAAAAACTTTAGTGTAACCCTAACATCTGTTTACATTTGGTCATTGTTAAAATACGTGGCAGAGTACTTCATTTTTTAAAAAATGAGTCAGGATTTGTTTGCTTTTTTAATGTTAGACACTTTTTAAAAGTTTTGTTGTGCTTAGAAAGCCTTTTTTTAGATCTGCATTGAACTCCCTGGACTTTTTTTTCTTTTGTATGTTGGTTAATCCACAGAGTGCTGCTAAACAAAGCCTGTTTTTATGTTGGCACAGAGAAGCTACCAGCTGCAGTCTTTCATGAAAAATGACTAGAAGTACAGAGGCACTGGCATATTATGAGAACTAAAATAACTGTTTGTTTATGAATATTTTAGGGCCTGTATAGATGGTTATTTTCATTTCTCGTTGGCTTCATAAAGCCAAATAAATAACATTCTTAGTTTTCTGTTTAAAATTCAGGTAAAAGAACACAGTGACGTTCTTTACCTCTTAGTTTAGTTTTGTGTCAAACATGTTTTTTTTGTTCTGTAGCACAACACTGCTGGAATAAACTGTGAGAGATGCAGAGAGGGCTTCTACCGACCTCRTGGAGTACGGCCTGAGTCTCCCACTGGATGTATACGTGAGTAAAACTTTCTGTTTGATTCTTTGTTTTGGTTGAAAATGCACAGTTTTCTTCAATGAGAACTTTGTTTGGCAAGAATCTAATGTCTGAATTTCCACAGTAATACTGTATTTTTGTTTCTCTGTTTTCTGGAAGTGGATTTCTTCAAGTAGTTTTTTTTCTCTGTGTTGGATTGCTGCAGTTTGCCTTCTTCCATTCAACACATGAGTTTAGAGTCTTTTTGTGACCCGGCATGTGTGGCAAACACTGATAAATGTTGCTAAGGTGACTGTCACAAATACGAAAGGTTGTGCAAGTAAAGGCCCTGTCACWYTATAACGTTTTAGACAAYTTATGCCAACTTGTGAAAATTTTGGAGACTTTAAGTTGAAGATGGAACAAAAAAAACACTGGAAGCCTTTTTTATGCGTGTATTTTAATGCTAACAAATTGATCAAATACATACTGTAACTTTTATCAGTAATTTAGTCGAAATTCTGTTTTCCCTTAAGAGACTTTAAACTCAGACTTACTATTCTAAAAATATTTTGCCTGTATCATTTTACATCAGCAAACCTGACATGTACAACACAAGAGAGTAAGATAAAAGCACAGCYTTTAATAAATGCCAAATTGTTACTGTTTGTTATGGTGATTTCATAAGGAAAAAAATACATTCAGCTGAGCAAGATAAGTAATTTAAAAGTARTTGAGATTCAAATTAAATATTTTTTTCAGTCTCCTGACTTGGTTTCRTACAATTTGGAATTATTATCATTAATTTATCTGATTAGGTGTATTTGCAAAGTGTAATTTATCACCTCACAACATTTGATAGTTGCTGCTTGAACCAAGTCTCCCCCTCAAGCCATTTGACCCGCAGTTTGTGCGATACACCAGTGGAGCTGAAATAGTGTAGGCTTAAGCTCATTGTTTCAGACAGGCACAAGTGGCACCGCTGCTGTACTGTCTCTGACCTGAGCTTTACTATTGTTTACTTTGCTCAGATCCTCTGGAGCTGTTCKCTGCAGTATAAATAGCCCACAGTTGTGTTTGGACATTACAAAGTAGTGGAATTAAATGGCTTGCCCTGAACACTCTGAAAAGTAAACCATCCCATTCAGAAATGCAATTACATCAACTTAGCTTGGGAGGATGCTTAGAGTCAGTCAGTGATAACCAACATTTTATTTGAAGATATTTTATCTTGCAATATAAGCTTTCTTAAATTGATTTATCACTGTTATGTACTGATAATTTATCTGGGCTTGTCCTACTGTTGGTCTTTAGTGTTTTCCTGCTAGATGCACTCAATTTTATGATCAAACTKTTCAGCAATCTTTCATAAAAATCATCCCTTCAGCCTGCAGCTGTGATGAAAGGACGACAGCTCGATGTGAAATGGGTTCAGGAAGATGTGTCTGCAAGCCGCAWTTTACTGGAGAAAAGTGTGATCGCTGCGCTGATGGACGCTCTTACTTCCCCCTGTGCATTCGTAAGTTCAGTTTTACTCAAGCATGAGACTTTTAGACCTGCTTGTTATACCTGTGTGATGCTCCAAGACTGTAGAGGGCCCAGTATGCTCATTCCAAAGCCGAACAATCAACTCACTGCCCTGTGGTTATTTGATGTTTGTTTATGCACGCACCTTTCATAGCCCCGGAGACACACCGTGCAGAGCTCCTGGGAAACCCCTCCCGCTGCGGAATACATCACTAGAAAGGGTTTCTTCCCTCTTAAGTCATAAATGTCAAGTTATACGGATTGTCCATAAATAAACAGATTTCCCTCCATTTTGCAGGCATACAAACCTATAAAGAAATCTCTATTTTTTTTACAATAAAATTTTTAGAAAAAATTTAATTTTATGTCTCAGAACCTGTGGGGCGTGAAAAAAAACCCAATAAATAAAAATAAATAACCATCTCCCAACCTGCTCTGCCTCTAGAAATAAATTCTCTACATTTTCTTCCTCCTATCTCTGGCCCCACGTTCTATCTTTCCCCGCARCTGACATCCACCTAATCCGGCCCCCCCACGTGTAAGTGATACAGATTTTTGAGGGTCAAAATACAGGTAAACGCTTGAAGAGATTGACTTGTATGTGGAGTCCACACTATGGAGAATAACAAAGAAAAACCTTTGATATTCGCCAATATTTTGTACACAAACCTGTCCCAGTTAAAGCGCCATAGTTTTTGGCAAACAGATTCCTCCWTGCACCTTTGYCATCTCCATCCATGARTTTTTGGCCATTTGACTATCTTTATAAATGTCTGCTACTGGTACAACAGCTGGATTCACGCCAGTAGTTGAAGCAGTGTCCTAGTGCTTTTGGCATAAACACGACTTTGAACTTCTGACCATTCATATAATAAGTTCTCATGTGGAGAGGGGAGAAAAGTTATCTCGGCAGGTTGTGACAAGAAGGGATGGAAGACCTGAAGCTGCAAACACCCCCCATTTTGTCGTGCAGTTGCGCCAATGAGAGCAGATTTTGGCAGTTTGGATGTAATAAACTGGTTTTAAAGTGCCTGTGACATGCATATTCTTCAAATAAAAAAGTAAAACATCTTCATATTTAAGAAAGTTAGAATAATACACATGGTTTTACCCATTTTGTGGGCGACAGAGTGATTCATTACACACATAACTGGCCTATTTTCTTTTGAACTTAACTCAGCCAAAGTGAAACAGGAAGTGACATCAAAGGGGAACTCTTTAACACAGAAAACTCCCAGGTCTTTCTTTATTGAAACAATACTATTTGAACTCTGACTCCTCTTCATCTCTCGCTGATTGTGACTCAAAATAATCTTAAGAAGCCTCAAATTGTTCACTACAGTCTGGGCTGTAAGCTGTTGTAGCAATGCTCTGTTCACATGCAGACATTCCCCTTTGACGTCACTTCCTGTTACTTTACAGGCAAAAATCTCAACAACTGTTCGTCTCAGTGACATCAAATTTCTTCTGCAATAAATTGTCAATGACATCTTTTCAAAAATGCATTCATACTGCATGTATTACAAAAATTTTTCGTCACAGGCACTTTAACTTCTCAAGACAAAGTTGACCCCAGTGTTTTTTGAGTTATCACAAAACCTTTACTGTCTGTCAGTTTTCCCCATCCTGAAAGATAAATAACATTTATAAGACACATGATTTTGTTGCTGTGGGGGAACGTTTGCACACGCTGAAGGTTCGGCTTGATTTATTGCGCATTCCTCGTGCCACCGCTTCACATAAACAAAATGAAATTTGACACACAAAGAACATTTCYCCATGTTGTTGAGTCAGTTTGCTCTGGCAAAGACTCAGCTGTCTGCAGAGGGGCAGAGATATGTCACTTTATCTCTCTAAGTCAGTTTTGRTGTTTTATGTAAGGCTTTCTTGTTGATTGACGTACACTTGTCATAGGATTTCTGCCAAAAACGAAAACTTGCTTTAATGTTTAGTGTATTAATTTGCTGTCATGATATGATGAGTGAAGACTCACATTTTTCCTAATGTGCTGATTTACCAAGAAAAATGAAGCCACTAAACACTGACTAGGCAGACTTATTGTTTTGATAGCTGCCTGAGGTCTGTTGTAACCCATGTCATTAACTTCAATTTAATTGTCATTTAAAGGTAAAAGATTTATTACTCTGTGGTATTAAGTGGTCTTCTTATTTCTAGCCAGTTAGTATAGAAAAACCAGACATAACATGTTGACAGTCATTAGGTGGATGACTGAGATCCAAGAGATATGTACATCTGTGCTGTTTTCTGTTACTGCAGATGTTTGCATAGAATATGGGCTTAGATAAACAAAAGTGAATCTGTTGCACCTGTTAWAGGTCAAATATTAAAGCAATAGTTCAGTGATGTTTCTGTGACAAGGTTGAGAAGAGGTAAGATCTCAGCTACTGCATTAAGTCTTGCTGTGGGTGCTAAGCTAGGAGAGACAGGAGTGAGTCACACAAAAGGGGGAGTAAGTAAAGAATGGCGGCCCACCATGTTAATAATAGGGGTGTAAGAAAATATTGATACACTGAAATATTGCGATATTTCATTTCCCGATACTGTATCGATATTCTAAAGTCCTGTATCGATTTTTTATTAAGGTTTATAATGTA
>NW_013952408.1:3470430-3472849 GCF_001266775.1 Austrofundulus limnaeus | reverse complement strand
TTTTGTTCGATCTCAGTACAGTTTAATACAGAACGAATCAAAAAGCTAATGCCTAGTCTGAGTGCGGCCCATTTTATATTGTTTTTCAGGCTTATTAAATAATTATTTTTAATCTGTTATACAGGTGTGAAAGGACATTATGTTACACAGCAAATATGGCAGTGTTCAATTAAAACTGTTGGTGTTATTTTCACACTAAACAGTGTTAATTTGACACTTAATAATATCCATGATACTTACTAATTATTATGTGTTGTGTGTAGACAGACTGAGTATATCATGTTGGTGCTGAGGCTGCTGAAYGTATCATAGCAACACAAATGTTATTTAGCAGAGAAAACAGTAACAACTTGAAGTGTCGAAGTTTAATATGAGCAAATCTAGAGTTTTTTTCACACTGGTGTGTTTTTGAGAGTTAGTTTTGTCTATAAGCCAGAAAAGCAATATAAAATGGACAAAGACTTTTCCCTCTTTCTCTGTATAGCTAGTTTGAGAAACAAACAAAAAAAACTTAAAGTTGAATGTTTTTAAGTTCACCACAAAGTCATCTTTTGCCTGAACCACATGATTCAAAAAACTTAAATAAACTTTACATAAAATAAATAGAACTTTAATTATGTCAGGGGAGAATTATGTTAATAAAAAAGCCATGAGGGTTTTGCATAATTACACTTTTCAATAACTGGCCTAACTTGTTTATTTTTATTTTTTTGTGTTTAGAAAACCCCGTGTACCTGACAACCACCAAATCTCCCGCAGGCCCKATTGTGGGTAAGTTCAGAGAAAAGAATTTTGTAGCTCATCGCAACACAACTCTGGTTGACTAATAAAATATTTTTCTTTTTTTTCTCTCCTTGTGTAGTACCCACTCCCTGCCCGTCAGGGTATTTCAACCCTCCCATCTGTCAGGGTGAGCATGGTTAGACCTGAGATGAAGAGATTCTTTTATAGTTGGGGCTGCTTTTATTGCTTGTTCATTTCTATTTCTTGTGTCTAGCTTTTTCTTTATTGGCCATTTTATACTGTAAGTTACATCAACTTAGAGGAGGAGTGTAGGCTGTTAAAACTGTGGAGGATCACGTTCGGTACCACCGAGTCTGAGTTTGCTTTTCAGTGAAGAACATGTGCTGGAGCCCAGTCGCCTGAAGGCTTAAAGTCTAAATGTGTGAGGTCATGTTCGAAGGCCATTTGAAGCCTGTTCTCTGTGGTGTTTGGGTTTGATGGGATGGTGAGAATACTGGCGTAATACATGAGAATGCACGGCAGATAATGCGCAGTTGTTTGGCTGAACAGCCAGAAAAGAYGTGGTCCATCAGAGGGGGATTTAACCTCAAATGGTCTCCTGGTAGCAGCTGTCATTTGGGACGTAACCAGGCTAATATTAGTTGTAAAATGATTTCATCTTGTTTCTTTTTGACTAATATGGCTGCTTCTATTAAAAAAAGGACCTTTAACCCCCATGTCTTTTTCTGTAATCTCAATATTTACTAGTTTTACTGTGGCGGTTTCTTAGTGACGGCTCAGTCTGTTCACATACCAACACCAGGCGAGGCTCATATCTGCACCGCTGTGTGCTACAGCGTGAGACTAGCTCAGCTGATGGAAGTGTTTGTTAATTATTTCTGGAGCAAATTATGCTTTTTTTAATTTAAACTAACAAATTAATTGTTTGGCTCACTTAACTTTTTAGATTTTAAATGGTTAGTTTCTGGTGTGATGCTAAATATTTGCGTGTTTGTGCGCAGCATGTGAGTGTGACTTCAGAGGGACGGCGTACAGCACGTGTGATGCGTTCGGGCGCTGCCTGTGTCGTCAGGAGGTTGAGGGGCGGCGATGTGACCGATGCAGACCCGGGTACCACTCCTTCCCAAACTGCCGGGGTGAGAGAAAAACAGAATGAGGAGGAAAAAACATCTTATGTTGCTTATTATGGATTTAAAACATATTTTTAATTTTGTACGTGATCGAAATAAACCTAGTTGTTATTACATGGCAGTGTGACTATTACAGATTTTTTGATTATTTGCAGAGAGTAACACATTAGAGGTCAGTTCAGAAATAATTAAGTTTGTAGTATTAGACTATTTGCTTATAAGTCTTCTTGTTAATTATTTTAATCATAATTTTTTCGCTTCTGGAAAACTTAGAAACATGAAGCAAATCTACTATATTTAAGAGGTGAAATGTTTGAGTTGGTTTTGAACATGTGGCTGTAAATAAAGCCTCTAAAGAGGTCCCCACCACTAAAATGAAAATGTGTATATTTATTTTACAAGTCATCAAAAGTTGTTTGAAGCTTTGATCAGTTTGTGTTTGTTTTGTTTTTTTTCATACCATTTTAAGTAAAGTAATTTCTTTAAACTCTGGGGGGGGGAAACCCCAACAACTTTCAGTAGACAGTTTTAACTGAATATTTAGA
>NW_013952408.1:3463965-3469999 GCF_001266775.1 Austrofundulus limnaeus | reverse complement strand
TATATATATATATATGTAAGACGTAAAAATGCTTTTACTTGTTCAGTTTGAATCCTTTTGAACTTTGTTTCTTCTCTCAGCCTGTCGCTGCGATGGTGCCGGTGTGGCTGAAGGTGTGTGTGATGCAAACGGTCAGTGTGTCTGCCTCCCTAACTTCGTGGGATGGGAGTGTGACCAGTGTGCCCCGGGTTACTACGGATACCCAGACTGCGCTGGTGAATGAGTTTATTATTGTCTGCGTTTGTTCAGATCAGGGATTTCCAGACGTTTCAGCTTCCAACCAAAAAAAATTTAAAAATACAAAAAAACCAACCGCAGTCATTTGTGAGCTTGACTATATTTGGATGAAGTTTGTCAATTAAGTCAGATTATTATTATTATTTTTGCTTTTCATTCATGACACTTTATTTAAACTGAAATATTCTGTTTATGTTATCTAAACTAACATGCAAATCACCGTCCCTTCCCTCCCTTCTAAAGGTTATATTAAAACTTCAAAACTTTACTTCGGGAAAACTTAAATGAAGTTCTTTCAAAAAGAAAACTAAAAAGTCCAATCACCCCCCCCCTTTTTTTGCTAGCTTTAAGGATATAAACCCTCGTAAAAACATTGCTGTTTTGTGCTTTCATTCTGACCTTTTCTCATGACACAGGAGCATAAAATCTTCACTCTCCCACAGGGTCTAGAAAACTTCTACTTTGTCATTTGCGCTAATTTTTTGCAGTGATGTAGATGGACAAGTGAACATATGAGCTCCCTAAGAATAAACATCTGGGAATCGCTGAAGAAAAAGTGTTTCCTAAAATAAACAGCTCATCTCTACAATCATCATTAACCTTTGCTCTCATATGAATCAAAAAGAATGGCAGCAGTACAAATTCTTCTTTTTTCTTTTTTTTTTATCCCCAGCCTGTCAGTGTTCACGTCAAGGCTCATATGGAACAACATGTAATCCATTATCGGGTCAGTGTTTGTGTTTACCGGGTGTGGYGGGCCAGCAGTGTGATCGCTGTGCCTCTGGGCTCAGGTTCCCCCATTGCTCAGGTAAGATCTGTTAGAACCATCAAACTCGTGAAAGATTTAATTTACGGGCACAGTTAGTCAGAATTTAACTCAAAGTGAATAAAATTTAAATGTTTTAGGTGAAGCCAAACAAGAAAAAAAACTGCTTTTATCCATTAAAACAGTTGCCTTTGTTGTTGCCAAATTGACCCACTTTCGTCTTAAATGACATTCTTTATTTTCAGCATCCATCAGTGTGTGTAACCCTGCAGGAACGGACGTGCCTGATCGTCAAACGGTAAGAAAATCCCAGTAAACTTTCCTTTCAGTTTCTGCATGTCCTTTGAGTTTCCACTAGCCTTGAAAACAAGAAGTCGTTCCAGCACAAGCTGGGCGTGGATCCACTTGGACTACAGCTGATAACACAGTTGAACTTTGGTCAGATTATTGAACCGTAAAACAAGGAAGTGCTTGTCGTCATCTGATGCAAAGGTAATTAAAAGAGGAAAAAAGAGAGACTTCCTTCCATGTTGAAGAGGAAGAAACAAGCACACAAAGTCGTTAAAGGCCTAGTAATACTTGAAGGAATGCATATCACCTGACGCTTTTCATGACAGAGTTTCAGAAACAAGTTAAAGACATTTTTGTGAAACTTTAAAAATAACAATATTCACAGTCTCATTTGATATTTGTGTGATTTGTTAACTCTTAGAGTATGTGTTGGAAAATACTATCAGCTACCGCCACGTCAAATTTTAGCTGATTAATGGTAAAACTRACTATTTTGTAGCCGTTTTCTTGGGACAACTCCCAAAGTTAATCAGTTTTATTGTAAAACGTTCAAATTAAAAGCCTGAATTAGATGCAGGAAACCGATCCACTTCTTAGCCTTGAACATTTATTTGCCAACATATAAAATACATATCTCAACTCTGGCTCACTTGCCGTCAGCCTCTGCTTCAGGTCTCTGAACTGCGCATGACGACAAGTTTTCTTTAAAACCAGGTCACACTTCTGGAACTTGGCATCACAGCAGCACAGGAAGTGACCTCACCTAATCATGTGACCAGATTTTCAAAAACAAGGAAATCCTGCACTCTGAAATAAGAAAATGTTACGTGTGTCTGCGTTGTTTTATTGCGTTAACTAAATAGAAACTAGATATTTTTCCTTTGATCTGAAAAGCCAGTTTAAATGTCCCACCCGGGGCATAACTTTCACTTTGCTTCCTTCTAATAAGAACAACTTAATCACCGTAATATTGAAAGGTGATTGCACAGTGGTCATAAAAACATTTCAAYATAAAAGCATCAAAATATGAATGCATATGTTTAGTGGAGGTAAGCATCATTACAAACACACATACACAGCCGATGATTACTTTCTGTAAGTTCTATTAAAACCCATCAAGTGCTTTGAGATACTTTGCTAACATTACAGACTAATGAACACACACAAATGCAAAAAGCATCACCTTTTTCCTTTGGTAGTTGGTGATAAAGATGACTTATTTTACTTTTAACTCTTGTGTGGATAAAAGAAAAGAAAAAAAGCAGCATGAAGTGTATGCTTAGTATAAGCAGTGTGATTTCCCATYTGTTGTTTCAGGGTTTCTGCCGCTGCCGACCACATGTAGAGGGAGCGCTGTGCGACAGGTGTAAACCTCTCTATTGGAACCTCGCAACTGAAAACCCTCACGGCTGCGTCGGTGGGTCACCAGAAATGTCCAAATAAAAACTGAGCACTAGTCAGTTTGTGGGAAAATGCTAAGTTAACAGAATGAATGCTTAGCTTAAGGATCGCAAAAAGAAAGAACTCTGTTTCTCACAGGATTATTTCTTACGCCATTTTTAACCAGACTGTCACGCTGCCAGAAGCAGTCTGATATGAAACCTTTTACCCAAGGATATGTCAACATGCCCCTGTCAACAGGCTCGACTTTCCCATCCCTCAGGGGAGAACGGGAGATTAACTCCTGGAGGATTTCTCAACTATAGGTGTGAGGTTTTGTTCTGTGCCCAGTAAAACATTAAAAGCTTGATTTGTCCTCATTTAAACTATATAGTTTATGTCCCAGTCACATAAAATGAGCTCATATTGAAAGAAAAAAGAACGTTGCTTTTCTTTTTTTTTTATTTAGCGCCAAGTTTTCCCCAGTTTTTTGTTACAGTTCCGCTTGCTTGCAAGATGGTTATCTCTGCCACTCTGCCTGAAGACACGAGAAGCCTTTTTAATATCTGAGGAATGCCTCAGGTTCACTGTGGCCGGATATTCAGGGAAAGTTTAATTTTTTTCTCCCCCCTGTGCTTGTGGACCTTTGATGTTGTGGATCTCTGAACATTGAAGGGTTTTGTGTTGTTGGGTTTCACAAGTTACACAAGCCTGTAATCAGAGCTTATTCACTGCATATCCCCTGTTTTTGGTTTCATTCCCCCCACCCCATCTTCTCCTCATTCCAGAGTGTCAGTGTGAACTGAAAGGGACGCTAAGTGGCATTGGAGAATGTGAACAGGTGAGGATATTTATTTGCACCAACCCAAACACATTAACGCAGTCTGATTGTACTGAATTGATGTGAAGATGTCAACAAGGCAAAAAGTGTAAATGTTTGTTTGTAAAAGTTTCTTTCTGCTTGTCGATTCGTTTGTTCAGAGAAGTGGACAGTGTCACTGCAAGCCGAACGCCTGCGGCCATACATGTGACTCTTGCAAGGATGGCTTCTTTCTCCTGCAAAAAAGGAACTATTTTGGTTGTCAAGGTAAGAATTTATTTTTTTGCAAAGGTAAGAATTTTTTTTGCAAAGGTGAAGGATAAAAAAAGTGCAGAGGAGGATAATTCAGATCACACAAAAAAACATGAACACAAAAAACACAAACGGTGGTGAAACCTGGCATGAGCATATAAGGATTAAATGTTATGAATTTTTCATTTGTCAATTATTTAAACATCATCCTACCTGTAAGCACAAGCATCTGTCTTTTCTTGAAGCCTTGAGGCCAGGCCCATCCAAAACACAGCTCAACTGTTTAACTGGAATGGAACAGACCACTCTGATAGATCAGGAGGGGAACCACATGGAGACTAGAGGAGGGGCCTAATATCTTAGTTTTGTATTGCTTATCTAAACCTGTTTTAAATTTAATGTTATTTTTTATGAACCAGATTTCATTTTGTGCCCACTCCTGTGCATTTGATGCCTTACTTGCAGCACGTAGTCTGCGTGTGCGGAGCTCCGGGCCGGATTAGATTAYCTGTCAGTCCATGTTCTTGTCTCTTCGCTCTGCCTGACAGGTTGTCAGTGTGATGTGGGAGGTGCCATCGAAACGGCGTGTGAAGAGACGTCTGGACAGTGTCGGTGTCGGAGGAATATTGTTGGCCGTCGATGCACAGAGTACGATGGTTCATCGTTATTTATTTATTTGTTTTTATAATGACTCAAATCTTTTATGTTTTTCAATAAACATGTTTTACTGTGATCAGGCCAGCCATCAGCCACTATTTCCCCACCTTGCACCAGTTGAAGTTTGAGGTGGAGGATGGCACCACGCCAAACGCCAGACCAGTACGCTTTGGGTTCAACTCCCAAGAATTCCCAGAATTCAGCTGGAGAGGTTATGCCATAATGTCACCCGCTCAGGTTTGCCTTTTTAACATTAACGTCTATGATTTGAGAATCACAGCGCAACTTTATTTTATGGATTATCTGCGACTACAGGTTTCTTTTCTCAGTCTGCTCTGATGTCACAAAAAATCTTTCTGCTTTTGCTTCCTGCACCAATAATCACCCATGAAGCGCACATCCTCCTGTTGTTTCACAGCTGACGTGGGGGGAATCAGCTCCTAGAACTAACACTCTCTGTCTCCAGCCGGAAGTGATTCTAACGCTTAGCCTTGGCTTTCCTGGACCCTTCCACATTCTAATGCGCTACTCGGCTCCCCTACACACGGGGGGAGAGCGAGTGAGAGCGTGGATCTTGGTGGTGGACGAAGCTGAAACTTGCTGCGACTGTAAGTGAAGGGCTGCTGTGCTTTAACTCGTATCATCCCCTAGCTTCCTGTCTGTTCCGTAACCCACTCGCCGCTTCGCCCTGACTCCATTCTTCCTCTTAACTTCACTCCGACATCGTCGGATACTCAAACCCATAGTGTAACTGTCATCCCTGCAGAGTGACGTCAGAGTAACAGTGCATGTTGAGCCGAAAGACGGGAGGCAGAACTTGTTCCGTGTGGTTCTGCGGTTCATTAACCCCAACAGCATCAGTGTGGCCGGTAGCATCAGGGCTACCGCTAACAGAGGCTCTGCAGGTAAGGCTGCCTCTGACCGTGCTACTAGTTACCATCCAACTGTCAAATCTAACCCATCSTTACGTGTCATTAAGTGTCTCAGTGTCGATTAGTTTCTTTTTCCACAAGTTTATGACACTTAGGACAGGTTTCTGTGCTCACTGCCCTGCAGGGACCGATCAGAGTAAAGAAGTAATATTTCCTCCGAGTCCCTCCCCGTCCTTCGTCACAGTCCCCGGAGAGGGCTTCATTGAGCCTTTTGCACTGAATCCTGGGAAATGGATCATTCACATAAGGGCTCAGGGGGTTCTCTTGGTGAGTTTGTAAGAAGCACCGATGCAACTTCTCACTTGAAACACATAAAGCACAAGAATTAGACTGCTTTTGTTTCATACTGAGTTGTCTCATTTTTATGTAAATTAGCGACCGCGAGTGTAAGTATCTTACCAAAAAATTACTTTGGCAAAAGTTAAAGTCTGCTTTAGGACTATTACTTGAGTAAAAGTATTAAAGTATCTGATATTTTTTGTATTTAAGTATTAAAAATAAAAGTGTTGATTTAAAATGAGCAGTTATATTTTTTGTAATGACATTTATTAGGAGGTGACCTCCCCAAAACAATGCAGAAATGAATATGTCATATTAAAATAATAAATGTATGTTAAATTTAGGATGCACTAGTCCAGCTGTTTCAGTTTATACACATAAATACATACATACATACATACATACATACATACATACATA
>NW_013952408.1:3453017-3463720 GCF_001266775.1 Austrofundulus limnaeus | reverse complement strand
GATTTAAAATGAGCAGTTAGATTTTCTGTAAAGACATTTATTAGGAGGTGACCTCCCCAAAACAATGCAGAAAAAATATGTCATATTAAAATAATAAATGTATGTTAAATTTAGAATGCACTAGTCTAGCTGTTTCAGTTTATATACATTTATCAAGGGTGACCAAACCTTTTCCCCAAAATGAAAATCTATCCGAGGGCTGTGGCCAAATGCAATAATATAATTCACGAAATACAAATACTTCTTAAGTACAGTCCTTTTATTTTAATGATTATATCCTGCTGCAGTGTGACATGATTAGTTTGTGTACAAACTAATAATGTATCATAATTTTATATTTTTATACTTCTCATTAAACCACAGTTAAATTCATTCTATCTAGGAGGCACAATTTACATTATTTATTTTTTTACAATAACAAGCTGGAATAAAAACAAGCAAAAATGAAATAAAAGTAACGACTTTCTACTTTTTGCCTTTTTTTAATGTAAGGAGTATAAAGTACAGATAATTGTGTGAAAATGTAAGAAGTAAAAGTAAAAAGTAGGTTGAAAAAYAATTACTCAAGTAAAGTACAGATACCCAAAAATTCTACTTAAGTACAGTAACAAAATATTTGTACTTAGTTACTTTACAACTCTGATTGTCACTTTCCCCACATCAGGACTATTTAGTGCTGCTTCCTCGGGAATACTACGAGGCTTCTCTGCTGCAGGAAGACATCACTCAGCCCTGCACATATCTGCACACTGCAAACAAGGATGCAAAGTAAAGTCGTTTCCGACTTAATGCATCAGTCTTTTTTTATTTTTTTACTTTTATAGACTACAATAGTCTGTTTTGTCTTTTATGCGTCTTGTAGCTGCCTGCTGTATAAGCACATTTCCATGGATGGCTTCAGCTCTGTCCTCGGCTCTCAGGGAAGACTCACCACGCGGAGTGGGCAGAGGAAGAGGAGGCAGGCTCGAGTACGGCGTCCCACCCCCGATCACCCCGACATGGCTGCTCTCAGCGGGAGACAGGTTCACAGACACGATTATATTAACTCGATCAGTTTTAAACTGAGCGCAAAACRTGTCCGATTTTCATGATGGTCCATGAAAAACACCTGTATTCTGTGTCTTGTAGTCACAACTGGAGCTCAGTCTGCACGTGCCYCATCCAGGCCTGTATGCTCTTGTTCTGGAGTACGCAAGCGAAGTGGAAAATATCCAGAACGTCAACATCCACATCAGCGGTCAGTCAGAAGGCCAGATCGTAGCCAGGACCAACATTTATAGCTGCGCTTTCAGGTCAGCTGCTTTTACCTCTTTTACGCATTTTCGATTATTTCTTTATTTTTTGCAGTTTTTTAAGAACATCGGCTCATTATAGGAAGTTAGAATGTTTTCAGCTGGTCTGTGTGCTAATCCATGCAGCACTTTGTGCCGGAGCGTGGCGGTGAGCGGCAGAAATCAAGTGGCGACGCTGCAGCTTTCACACAGGACGGAGATTATTCTGCACACCTCCACAGCATCACTCCTTCTGGTGAGGAGGAGGTTTCAGAAAATGTTGAACTTGTGTGTAGCAGCTTGATTTTTTTTTTTTCTAATGAAATTGACTCTCGGTGTAGTACAAAGTGTACGCGGTGCCAGCCAAAGATTTCTCTACCGAGTATGTGGAGCCGAAGGTGCTGTGTGTTTCCACTCATGGCCGCTTCACTGAAGACAGGTAAGTCCCCCAGCTCACTCTGGAAGCTTCTTACACACTTAGACTAAATAWGTTTAAATCGTTGGCTTATTTATTTCAATCAGACAAATACTTTATAACCATCTGGGTTACATACTGTACATTCAGGGGAAAATAAATATTTAATGCACCATAAAAGTCTTATTGTAATTGCAAATGTTTTGCTTTGTGCTTAACATAACCTGACTAGCTGGGAATGTCTGTGCAATCGCACAAACTTGTAAAGCATCAACCTTTTTGGCCCAACATCCATGAGTGAAGGCTGCAATTTACGATTGCCTGATTGGAGCTAATATCAGTGATTCACATCTGTTCTCCAGCTGCACGTGTTCCTCCAGTTATTTACCTGAAGCTGAACATTTTTTTGAAAGCCTCATGTCACTTCAAATTTACTCACTCAGAACCTAATCAGCAGTTTGTATGTCGGATTTCGCAGCTGTCATTGTGCAGCTCTGTGATCTGCTCTGTAACTCGACTTGAATGCACACAACAAAAAACAACAAAAAAGGGATTTGACTTGTTTTCAGAAATGGTTTTATGTTCATTTAATTGTTTTATTTGATTGTGTAACAATACAATCAACACTAGTATCATTGCACTGTAGTTCCAACATGGCTTCCCTWAACAACAACTTCTTCCTGTCGAATSTTTCTAGTCGATACTGCGTGCCGCGGCGCTTTGACAAGCCGTCTTCAGCCTGGCTTCTGTACGCGGCCCGTGATGGGCAGCTGTCGTCCATCGTAGCTGCTCAGCCACAGGGACAGAATGAAGACTGGAGGCAGAGACGGCAGTCTGGGCAGTTCTCCGTCCACGAGCCTCAAAGCGATGGGACTCTGCTTAAATTCCCGCAGGTATCGGTGTCAAAAACCACACTCTGCCCTTCCACATCTTGAGAAGTGCCATCTATTCTAAGCATAAAATCCCTTTTAGGCCTTATTTCATTTTTTTTCTTACTTCTTGATTTTTTTTTCTCAGACTGAGATCCGTTTCACTCCGGCCATCCCTCTCCCGGGCAGATATGTGGTTGTGGTCCATTATCGTCAGCCTGAACATATTTCCTTCCCGGTGGAAGTTCGAGTATCTGCAGGACGCGAGTGGAAGGGTGAGCAATGAAGGATGTTAGAGTTTTGAGTTGGAGTGGATGATTGGATATTTGAGTTTAKTCTGTTAGTGAGATCTTACTTATTACTTCTAAAATCAAAGAAAAACTGGACTTWTGCTTAAACACACTTCCCTATGTGTCTTATTTTGCTGCATATTTTCATTTAATGTTCTCCAACTTTAAAACTGTTTYCTGCTGCAGGTTCTGTAAATGCATCCTTCTGCCCTGCAGTCTCTGGATGTAAGGATGTTGTCATTGCTGATGGACGCATTGTCCTCGACTTGGACACAAATCCTTTACAGCTACCCACCATCTCTGTCACTGTGCCTCCTGGGAAGACTCTTATCTTGGTTAGTTACTGCCTGCCTGCATGTGTTGGTGTATCTYGTGAACAACTGGACACATTTTAATAAAACTTGCAGGAAAAAAAATCATTGGATCTACAACTGATTAACTTTTGGAATTTAAGATAACCTTAAAAACACAAAAWTGRCTGAAAATCAGTCAGTTTGACATATTTTGACTTCAAATTTTGTGTGCTAGTAGCCAAGACTGATTTCCAACACATATTCTGAAAGCAAACAAAAAGACAAGATCTTTGATTGAATTTTGCCATTTACTTTTTGAAGTAAAGTCTATCTGCAAGCTAAACATCTCATGAACCACTCAATAGGAGTTTATCATAGGATCTACCTCTCCAACTCATTAACTTTTGAAGTCACTTCAAGCGGTAAGCATCCCTTCAAGGAATGTAAGATGTTTAATTGTTTAGTGAAACTTATACCATACGAYGCTGTGAAGCTGGAGAATTGGAGGTGTTCATGTTTACAGCTTGGCATGTAGCAGTCCTCCCTCCTCAGGGTCATGCCTTATTCCACAAACCCAACAATGAAGGAACTGTATTCTACCTGGCAGCCTCACTCTGCTTTGAAAAACCTGAACTTCAGAGTTGTTTGAAGCRGGGGAAAGGTTAAACTCTGCCTGCATGTTGTTCGGCATGTTTTACTTTTCCAGCATCGACTCTTATCAATAAACAAAAACTGTAGTTTTTTCACTTTTAACATGCAAATGGATTCTTGTAGCTTTTTTTTTTATATTTCAATGTGGTTTGTTTAGGATCATATCATGTTGGTTCCTGATAGAAGCTACACTTTGGAGCTCCTGAAAGAAAAACCACTGGATAAATCTGCAGCCTTTTTAAAACAATGCACTGCAGAAGGATTCTATACTCAGTAAGTATCCAACACATAAAACACATCTATTTTCAATCCAGCTTTAAATTAACAGATTGAAATTTTGTTTTGTAGTTGAGGCAACATCTTTCTTCTTATTACTGTTACAAAAAACTGTGGAAATAGTGCCCTCTAKCTGTTGAGATCATGTATAAAACCTTCTCTCGTTTTGTCCTGCAAGGCCCAGACTCTCCTCCCAGTTTTGCAGAGACTCGGTCTTCTCCCTTGTAGCTGCTTACAATAATGGATCCCTGCCTTGTGACTGTGACAAGTCCGGTTCTACTGGGACCGTCTGCGATCCGATCGGGGGACAGTGTCCCTGCAGGCAGCACATCATCGGGCGGCAGTGCACAAAATGTGCCACAGGATTCTACGGATTTCCCTACTGCAAACGTGAGTGAATATTAAGGGCATGTACACTTTCACTACTGTTAAACCATCACTGCCTCTGATTTTCCTCCAGAATAAATAATTAAATAAATAAATAAAACGGGGGATGCTCTTGTTCTGCCTGCAGGGTGTGAATGTGGACGTCGGCTGTGCGACGAAGTGACAGGACGCTGCATCTGYCCCCCTCAGACGGTGAAGCCGACCTGTGAAGTGTGCCAGGAGCAGACGTTCAGCTACCACCCCCTGCTGGGCTGCGAGAACTGCGGCTGCTCTCCGAGCGGCATCGATCCGGAYGCCGGGCTTCAGTGTGACCGCACCACGGGACAGTGCAGGTGAGTCCAAACTTCAGATGAACGAAAAACACTTATTCAAACTAATTGTAGTGCAACATACTGTAAAAAAAGCAATTGTTCTGAAAAAAAAAATACGTACAAAAAAATAAAATAAAAAGAATCCTAAAAAATTAAAATAGATTTGATCCATTCTATCAAATTGARGATTAAGTCAAATTTAGTAATTCTTTATCTTTAATCTATATTTCGATACCTGGATCAKCCTGATATCATGAGCCGCTCCAGAGTTATGCCTTGATTTTTCTTCTTAACCAGGATAACCCATCGATAAATGATCTGAATCCTATTTTAAGTTATTCTAATGAGGCATTATTTAATTCATTTTAAAGAGTAAATCTCAAACAATTTTTGGATTTTAAAATTTACTCACTGGAAAGAAAAACAGCTTTGCTTGCTCACAGAGAAAATATCAAGGCATTTAGGGCTTTTCTGCCTAAAATCACATTTTTTGTTGCTACTGCTCAACAAAGTGCTTCAGAAAAACTTTTTTAATGGTTATATTTTAGATATTTCATTTAAATGACCTGTAGATAAGGTGTTTTCTTCATTACATTTTGACAAAATGCTGTTGTGATGGGTCACATTTACAGTAATTTCTTTGCTCTTCATGACTGTTTGACTTTGTGAAATAAAAAAATAAACAGAAAAAAATTAAGGTGACGGATAACTGGACCTTTGGGTTGATTTTGTCTCAGCAATTTGTGAAACTTTTACAAGAAGTTAAGCTATTTTCCGAACTTATTCTTTAAACCTGTGTACAGCAGAGCTTTAGGGATGCAAGCTTCCCCTCAGAACGCCCCCAGCCACAGGGTTTTTAGTCTCTACAATAGTCTCTGTAGTGAGGATTTTTACTAACAGTAATGTTTGTCTGCACGTTTTTTTTTTTCTGCAGCTGTAAGCCTCTTATTGAAGGCCGGCAGTGCGATCGCTGTGCTCCAGGTTATTATCGCTTCCCCAACTGTGTGCCTTGTGTCTGTAATGAAGGAGGAGTCACAGCTGAGGTGTGCCACCCTGACACAGGAAGGTGTCTCTGCAAGGTGAGTTCACTTCATCAAATAACTGACAGGAAAATGGCCCTTTTTTGCACTTCTTTTTTTTTTTGTTACTCCCTCAGTATTGCTGCTGTCATGTTTGCAGAGAAATGTTGCTGGCCTCAGGTGTGACACGTGTCGGGAAGGCTCTTTTTATTTTGACCCCTCCAACCCCCTCGGCTGCACCAGCTGCTTCTGCTTCGGAGCCACTGACCAGTGTCAGAGCTCCCGCAAGCGCAGAGGGAAGGTATGAATTTTTGTCACCGCACGTCTGTGAATATTGATTTAATAATATGTGGTTTGGAATATAATTTCCTCAAAGTGAATTATAAATGATTTCACAGGAAACACACTTTTATGCTAATAGTAAGAGGCCAGTCAGTGTTCTACTTTTAAAACAGCTGATCTCTAAAATGCGACGGGCTTGGTTCATACAGTGCACTCACTCCCAGATGTTGCCTGTTATTAGTTTGTGGAGATGCGAGGATGGCGTTTGGAAAGCCCCGACAAGGAGGAGGTTCCTTCTGTGGCGAACCCAGTCAGTAACACAGTGGTGGCAGATGTCCAGGAGCTCCCCCCTACTGTTCAAACGCTACACTGGGTGGCGCCACATTCCTACCTGGGAAACAGGGTGAGTGTGGGGTGGGGAAACCCTGTGAGAATGCCATAAATCCAGCGAAAAGAAAAAAAGAACAAACAAACAGTTTCAAGTCGTTTATTTCATTGCAAGAGCTTAAACGTGCAGAATGTACTGTGGAGACATGATCCAGTTTGTTGCATCGGACCATTTGTGGACTTGAAGGAAACATACATTTCTTAACGCKACCCTGTGAATTTATTTATAGAATTTACAGGCAAACATATATTTTACACACAAACTCTAACATTTAACCTATATTAATATAGCTTACAAGTTGAGTAAGTAAACAGCATGTTTGACAGCTATCATAAAAGCAGTGTTGTATGAAGTACCTCAAAGTGATACTTGAAGAAAAGTACAAGTGTCTCATCATAAAAATACTTTGGTAAAAGTTAGAGTCTTCTCTAAAAATATTACTTGAGTAAAAGTCTTAAAAGTATCTGATATTTTTTGTACCTAAGTATCAAAAGTAAATTTCTGACACAAAATGCAATTAAGTATTAAAAATAAAAGTACTGAGTAAAAGTGAGCAGTTAGATTTTCCAAAATGATGTTTATTGGGAGGTGACTTCTCCAAAAAAATATTTTTTCTAACGGCGTGCAGCTGTGATGGGTTGTGAACAAGCTAAAAGGGTGTCAGAATGTTTATATTTATACTTCTCATCCAACCACAGTTAAATTCACTCTATCCAGGAGACACAATTTATCAGGATAATATTCTTTTAAGTAATAACAACTTGGAATAAAATAGGAGTAACAAATTTCTACCTCTTACCTTTTTACAAAATGTAGTGAGTAGAAAGTACAGATAATTGTGTAAAAGCGTAATGAGTAAAAGTAAAAAACACGTTGACAAATAATTACTCAAGTAAAGTACAGATAAGCTAAATTTCTACTTAAGTACAGTAACAAAGTATTTGTACTTAATTACTTTACAACTCTGCATAAAAGTAGTGAACGGCAACAAACACTGTTTACTGTAAGAATATTACTATATTTGTCTAATGGACAGATTTAACTTACAACAGAGTGAAAATAAATACAAGTTATGCAGTTTGAACTCCTTTCTGGTGTCTGGTTAAAATATGTCCATGCATTTCATGCATTTTTAATATCCTTATATTTAATTTGGTAAAAAAGCATGAAGCATACTCTAAATTAAAATAAATAAATAAAATAAAAAGAACTTTAAAGACCTAACATTCATTGAAGGAATAAYTTCACCCACAACCTTTTATGTCAGAATCTTAGAATTAGATTATTTATGATGAGAAATGACCAAATGTAACTGAAAATAATATTATGCATATGTAATATGTGTTTTTAATCATTCTCAGCTACTACCACAACAATTATTGGGCTAATATTTGTAAAATTGACTCCTTGTTTTTTTTTCACTTTATTCAAATAAAACTAACATTTGATCATTCCCTGTTAGGTTTCATCGTATGGTGGTTTCCTCACATACCAGTCCAAATCTTTTGGGATTCCCACTGAAGGCATGGTTCTCATCGACAGAGCAGCTGACGTTGTGCTGACAGTGCGTAAAGCTACCTGTTTTTCATCCTACATGTTTTTTTTTATCCCTCACTGGCAGAACAGCAATTTATTCATCTTTGTTCATTATTTCACCCTTGTAGGGTCAGGATATGAGTCTGATCCACGTGGCCTCACATGTGCCACTTCCAGACAGGCTGTATGAGGGCAGAGTCCAGCTCCTGGAGGTAAACTCGAACTTCTTTATTGTTTTGTGAAACTAGTGAGCTTGAATGAATTTGAAACAACAGGATGTGTTTGTTGAAAGTTTAGATTTTAAACCAAGAAAGAGAGTGATGAAAAACTGGCAAAGGGGAAACTGGAGACTGTCTAAAGAATCAAACCAGACTTCATCCACAGTTACTTTTTCATGCTTGTGGTACACAGCAGGACAGGAATAAAAATCTACTAATATAAAGTGAATTACAGCGTTTGAATGTACATGTTTTATGTCTCTTAAAAAGAAAAGCCCCCTCTCTTATGTTTTCTTAGGGTTTGGCCTCAGATTTTCTTCTGTTTGCAGGGAAACTGGCGCCATGCTGGTACCAACAGGCCTGTTTCCAGAGAGGACCTCATGATGGTCCTGGCAGGTCTGGTGGGCCTGAGGATCAGAGGCCTGTACTTCACTAGGAGCCAGCGACTCAGCCTGGGGGAGGTGGGTCTGGAGGAGGCCACCAACACCGGGACTGGCAGTCCAGGAAACATCGTGGAGGTCTGCCGCTGCCCTCCTCAGTACACCGGAGATTCGTGTGAGGTCAGTTAGCCTCGCGCTTTGAAACCAGAGGAACTTATGAGTGAAATTTGTTGCAGATGCCGAACAGTTTAAACACTCAGGTGTTTCTTATTTAAACAATCACATGAAATTTTAACTCAGTATCTTTAAAACTGACTGAATTATAAGAATTTGTGTATTTTCTATGGCCAGTTATCTGTGAGCATTTAGAAGTGGAGTAAATGAATTTGTTATAGATGCAATTTTTATCTGTTGACAGTAGGTTTTTTTTGATTAGTCCAGTTTTATCAGTTAAGTTGACTCCAACCTAATAATTAAGATTTTAACAAATATTTTGTGCAATAGATTAGTGCTCAGAATATGTGTATATGTGTTGTGCGTTAGTTTTCTGCCACAAGAAAATAAATTCTGCACTGCAGCTGCAGGATGCTGAGGGGAAAGGAAAGTTCAAAAGTGACAATAAGAAAGTGTTACGATATTTATTCATGTTAGGATAAAAAGTTTTGTTTTTGCCTTTTTTATTATTGTTTTTGTATTTAGAAAAAAATTATTCTGTTCATGTTGAAACGTTCGAGTTGCCGTTGAACACGAAGACCTGCAGGCAAGGATTCCTGCGAGGCTGAAATCCTTTCTGTGTATTTTACAGCATCGATCCATTTGAGTGTTTGAATACAAAGTGTCTTAGCTACTACCAAACTAAATTTCAGATCAATATCTGAAATTTGGCATTTTTGTGTTTTGAAGATAATTTGGCTGTGGCAGCCATCTTGAATTGGCTTGACGTTGAATATTAATCAGCTGTTGATGTACATCGACTGATATTTATTCAGTGTTGTCCAGTGATTCTGGAGGCACCAGCAGAGACAAAGACATTACCATCCACCTTTTCCTTTTGGCTTCAAGCGATAATAAAAGGAAAACTAAAACATATAATTATGTGTCTTTTTAAAATCGATTCTAGCATAATTATTTCATGGAGATCTGAATATTTTCTAGAATAATAAAGGAATTTATTGCAACAAAAAGAACCTTTCCTCTTGTTAAACTATAAAAACAAACAAAAACAAAAAAAAATTGGAAAATACCATAGAAAAGGTGATAAAAAGCCAGTGTCTCCTTCAGCACGGAGAAGCTAGAATAAAAAGCAGGGTGGGGCATTTTGTTGACTGAAATGATAGTTCATCGTCTTGAGGAGCTGAGTGCACTCATCATTTTTGGGACTTGTCTGCACAGATCAGCACGCCCTTTTTTTCCAGAGGGAACGTTTTATTAGCCGAGCTACGTCTGTGGGACTCATTGGAAAATCTTCACTGCCCCACCCTCTACTGTGTTTAATTTTTTTGTCTTTTATTTCGTTAAATTTTCTTATTATTGTGCTTTTATATATATATATATATATATATATATCTTTTTTTCTTTTTTTGTTCTTATACTGTTTTTCTTAGACCTTGTAATGATTTTCCATCATAACAGCTCTGTCATCTATACTGTTGACTAGGAGAGAGGTCCGAACAAGAATTCCAATGTGTGTAAATTGCTAGTATGTGCACAAATGGCAAATAAAGAGCCGCAAGGTGGGATGTACGGCACAACCATGTAGACATGACATTATGGATTCTACAGCTATAATAACTAACATGGATGTAGCAACAAAGTACTGCAATATTCTTGCCGAGGAGATCAGCTTTTTTTATTTTTTATCCTGAGAAAGAAGTTGGCTTGATCCAGTGTTTTCAGAGTGCTCCTCAGGTCTATTTCTCTYGTTTTGCCCACAAAAGCCACATGAAAAGGGAAAACCAAGCAACCATAATTAAAGGGAAGTTTCTCATAAACAGCATATTTCATTAGATTTGTCCTTGTAGCTCTGTTGCCATAAATCTTCTTGCATACCTGTGTGTGTGTGTGTGTGTGTGTGTGTGTGTGTGTGTGTGTGTGTGTGTGTGTGTGTGTGTGTGTGT
>NW_013952408.1:3434365-3453007 GCF_001266775.1 Austrofundulus limnaeus | reverse complement strand
GTGTGTGTGTGTGTGTGTGTGTGTGTGTGTGTGTGTGTCAGTGTTTGAGAGCAAGAAAACACTTGCATGTGGGAGCTTGTACGCTGCATACACTCACGCTGATCAGCACACCTGACTCAGGTAAATGGGGTGTGTCCCGGTTTGCGTGTGGGACTTTAAGAAGCCGAGGCAAAGGGGGGGAGCAAAGCATTATTTTTCACGGGCTAAACCTCTGGCCATGTCGGACACATGCGCGAGCGGGCTTCGGCGGAGAGGGGTCCTGTTGCGGACCCTGGCGTTTTGGACTTTGCTCGGCCTTTGCTGCGCCGGGAACAGACCCCTCGGCGGGCGAGAGCGACCCCGCGACACCAGGCTTCACGACGGATCGGCTCAGAGGATACAGTACCCTTTGCTTCACGAACAGGGAACTCAGCAGATTGTGTTTCCTTCTGTTAATGATCAAGTGGTGCAGGATGAGGGGCAGAGCATTCAGTATCCTTCAGTCGGTGAGAACTCTCAAGTTCAGGTAAAAATCTGCAAAGATGAGAGGCATTCTGTTGCGAAAAGTCTAGTATTTTACTTCAGTCGCCGCCTTTTTTCAGCTCAAAGTGTCACTCGTGGACAGTTAGTGTACTTATCTCTTAAAGCAAAGGGCATTTTTTTTCTTTTTCTTTTTTGCTGTTAATAGTTAATGACAGTAAAATCAGCCCAAGCTCATTGTTGTGTTCTTGACTTTCAAATTAAAGCTGAACACATTACAGGAGCATAGGTTTTAATGCATTCTTGGCAAAAATCTCTGAAGACGCTGCAATGAGTGAAAAAGAAAAAAAATTATAATATATGACAGTTTGTAATCTGGCAAATTATAAATGTTGCACAAAGTTAGGCAACCAGAGCTTGCCAAATTCAAAATAAGGAGATTAACTTTTTTTTTATGATTGACAGCTGCTTTAACACAAGATTGTGCAAATCATTGGGCAGGATTAGATTTTCTGCTGACATGAATATGATAGTGATGAACTTGGGTGAATGAGTTCACCTTCCTAACATGCTGTGCATTCTTTGTGGGCAATCATGTGTCTACATCTACCTTTTTTGTTGTTTTCTGTACCAGAAATGCGCTCCTGGCTTTTACCGGGACAGGAACGGATCTTACCTGGGTCGCTGTGTGCCCTGCGAGTGCAACGGTCTGGCTGACGAGTGTGAGGACTGGACAGGGAGGTGTCTGGTAAGAAGCGTACTCGAGCTTCTCATTTCCATCTTTACAGGCGTGCAGGCATCCCGTCATGACTGGAAAGAAACGATTCGGCTGACTGTAGAGTGAGCTAATGTTTAGTCAGAGTTGAGACGAGGATAAAGGACAAGCTTTTTACTTTTCAAACCCTCATATAATTGTTGCACAAGACAGTCAAGACTGTGCATGCACAGACACATATTCATCGCTCACAAACAAACACACGCGAGTGACTGAACTCACCTCCGAGTTCATCCAGCACTCCATTTATTGATTTAGAAAAACATATATATTTTAATTTTTTCATTAGTTTTTCTGCTTCAACTTTTTCATTTTTGAATTTTTACTTATTTATCTTTCTTCCTTGGAAACCGGGTTAATGAACGGATTATACCGTTTTCAGAACTGTCAGTACAACACAGCTGGCGAACGATGTGAACGCTGCAAAGAAGGTTATTATGGCAACGCCGTGCAGAGGACGTGCAGTTTGTGCCCGTGTCCATTAAGTATACCTACAAACAGGTAATAATAATAATAATAATAATAATAATAATAATAATAATAATAATAATAATAATAATAATAATAAATGTAGTCAATTAGAAAGGTGAATTTTGTAACTCATGCCTGTTTTGTCGACGGTCAGTTTTGCAGTTGGCTGCAGAAATGTAGTCGGAGACCTCCGGTGTTTCTGCAGGACAGGCTACACTGGAAACCGGTGTGAGAGGTGAGTACGAAGAAACGGAGGTCGTACTGTTGCCTTGTTGTTGGGATTTGCTGCTTATTGTGTGTCTTTTACTTCTCATAGTTGTGCTCCTGGTTACTTTGGCAATCCGATGAAACCAGGAGGAAGCTGTCAGCCATGTAACTGCAACGGCAACAGTAACAACTGTGATCCCAGGACTGGAGGTCAAATGCTAAACTGTTGTTGTGTAAAAAATGTTTTCTTTTGTCATTTAATTTATATTTACACGTAAACTTGTTTGTTTGTTCTGTAGTCTGCAAAAACACATTGGAGCCAGGAGACACAAACATGGAGGAGCACTGCCAAGGTACAGTTACACAACACAGTTGCACAACAAAACAACAACAATACTATCATCCATCCATCCATCCATCCATCCATCCATCCATCCATCCATCCATCCATCCATCCATCCATCCATCCATCCATCCATCCATCCATCCATCCATCCATCCTCTCTACTCATTTTAATGTTGCAGGGTCACAGAGAACTTGTGCTTTGCTCCAGATTAGTTTTAACAAAAACAATTTTTGATTTTGAGTGTTGTTCACATGGATAACACATGCCATTTTTTGGGCTACTGTCTGTTTTTWATGTTCCAGAGTGTGATAATTGTGCTCTTACTTTACTGCGAGACTTGGAAAAGCTTGACAGTGAGCTGGAAAAGATCAAGAATCAGATGGACAACGTTTCCGTCAGTACCGCCTCTAAAGATCGACTAGGGAAGCTGGAGAAGGCCGTGTCAGACACCAAGGTAACATGTTAACAAAACAAAGCATCAGGAGATATTTTACAGTCACAAAGCAGATACTGTTAATTAGATAATCATCAATGGAGGTGGGTGCTTGTTTGAAAACTCAACACTGCTGCTAATAAGCTGAAAATATCATCAAATTCTAGTGTTTATCAATTTAGTTATTGTGACTGTGCACCCGTTATGTAACTTTCATATGATTAAAGAAAAAGGGGGAAAACACTTGTTTTATGCCTCAGATTTCAGACTTTTACCTGCAAAATTGTCATTTCTACCTTTGTCACCTTTTGAAGATTCTTGTCGACAAGTTTAGCTCTGCCATCAGCACCCAAAAATCCAAAGTTGACCAGCTGGAAAAAGACATGTCCAACCTCGCAGATGATGTTTCCTCCCTCAAGGACAAGGTAGACTTCAGAATAACCCATTAAACATATTGAGGCTACAAGATTGAAAAGCATACAACTGTGTAATGTGCTTTTATTTAGGCAGATGAAAGGGCTGCTGAAACTGACAAGGCATTAGCAAATGGTGAGAAAACCCACACTAGGGCAAAGGATTTGGAATTAGAGATTCAAAACCTACTAAAGAAAATAAGAGGTAAATAGAAACACACAATCAAAGGCAACTCTTTTTTGTTTTCCTTTATATGATGTCAGTTTTCAACATTCTATCAGATATTTGCTTGACCAAGTCAAATATGGTGTGCTTTTAGATTTACAAGACCAGTTGAGGAACCAAGACGGTAGAGGAGATGCGTTTCCCAGTGACAGCCTGACTAAAATTTTGGAAGAAGCTGAGCGCATGGTGAAGGAGATGCAAAACAGAGACTTTACCACTCCGAAGACCGCTGCCGAAACAGAAAGAGACGAAGCAAAGAAACGTAAGAAACACTCATTAAACCTTTCGGAGAGCATGATGGTCATGGTGATCCAGTTTGAAACTGAAAAAAATAAATAAATAAATAAACGTTTGGACTCTGTCGTCTCTCCACTTTAGTCCTAGATTATGTCAAGAATAACATGAGCGAGGTGTGTGACCAAAATGAGGCAGCAGCAGACAAGATCCGGAGCCTTCTGAATGATTACAGCGCCAAGCTGAAGGAACTGGACGAGGCTTTGAAGAAGGCAAAGGACTTGGTGAAAAAAGCCAATGCCCAGAACACTCTCAACGCTAAGACACTGGAAAATCTGCAGGTAAGGAAATGACTTGCCCAGATGCTTTTTATAAGCTTGTGCAATAAACGCACTAGTTGTTTTCCCACTAACTAGTAACCTGAGTTAAAATGTTTTACATGTTCCCGACAGAAACGTATTGATGACTTAGAAAAAGAGCGGAAAACTGTGGTGGACCAGATGACCATGGCAGAGGATGAACTACAGAAGACGGAGGATTTAGTTAAAATACTCTCAGACAATAAAACGGTACATTTTTTTTACAAATGTTTTCTTTTCTACTCTTGCAGATGGTGAGATTTACTAATTCACACAAAGCAGCAACATTCTGTAGCTGAGTAATAATCAGCTCAAATCCAGTTAGATGTTAAATTTTAATGTTGCGCTCTGATGTAAGGTCAGTGATATTTCCATGTGCTCTGGATTGCTGGCATCCGTTCACCCTCCTCCTTTCTTTGTTGTAGGACTATGAACAGCTGGCCGCACAGCTGGATGGTGCCAAGAATGATTTGACCAAAAAAGTAGAGGAGATCACCAGTGCAGCGGCCAAAACACCCGTTGTGGAGACAGCGGAGGAACATGCAAGAAACCTAGCCAAACTAGCCCAAGAGCTTGAGGAGTAGGTTTATTACTCATACAACAAAGACATGAAGTCAAGATCTCTGCAAAAAGCAACAACGGTGCACTTCTTCACGTTTTTGTCCCATGTTGTTATCTATGACAGTGGCGTGAAAAATGCAAGTGGACTCTCTGAAGTGCGTGATGCGAAAGACGCCATTGAGGCCTACAAGAACATCATAGATGCCATTAACGCTGCAGAGGCAGCTGCTAACGAGGCCAAAGACGCTGCAGACACTGCACTGAATGTAAGCAAACAGAATCTTACAAGCGACCACTCCAAACATATTCTTGGTGTTCTGACATGTTTTTTTTCTTCTTCTTCCTTTTTAAGAATGTCAAACAGCAGAACCTCACAGATAAAGCAAAAGCACTCAAGGAGAAGAGTGACGACCTGCTGAAGAGTGCAGAGGACGCAGAAAAAACCCTGCAGGGTATGAGTTTAAACCACTTTAAACTTTTGWTAAGTTTTTTTTCCCTAAGCTTATTTGCTGAGTTTTTTCTGTTACAGGCACAGCCGGTGAACTCACTGACCTGAAGAACCGTCTGAGCGAAGCTGAGAAAAAGAAGGCAACCCTTGAAAAAAGCCTAGCTGATGCACAGACTGAATTAAACGGCATCAAAGCGGGTAAATTGGATGAGGGCAAACAATCTGAAGAATAAAGTCTGAGCTAATCCTGTTTGTCAAATCCATTCATGTCTATTCCTTGTATTTTATTGCATATTCTGCTCTGCATCGTTGTGCCTAGTAGATGACATCGAGGCTATGATTAAGGAGGCGAAGAAGAAAGCAGCTGCTGCCAATGATTCCGCCACCAACACCATGGACAAACTCAATGCCATCAAAACGGAGCTCGATAAAATCAATCTCACTCCTGTGGACTCCAACCTGAACAACGTCTTGAACGATGTGGACCAGTCAGGTGAGACTTGGAACGTTATGAAAAGACAGAAAAGACGCTGTTTTCTTCTGTCCTTTATTTTGGCATCTTGTATCTTTCCACTCCAGTGAAGAATTTGTGGAACACCATCCCTTCTCTGAACGACAAGATCTCAGCCGTGGAGAACTTGACCTCGCAGTTCTCGCCCATTAACAACATATCCGAGAGCATCAGGAACATCAAAGAGCTCATTGAACAAGCCAGGGATGCAGCAAACAAGGTGAGATCCGCTTCTCTAAATACGGCCTTGCGATTACTGGGGCTGTTTCTCATTYGACCATTTCGCGCCTCCAGATCGCGATCCCAATGAAGTTTAGCGGGGACGGTCACGTAGAGCTGCGTCTGCCGAAGAACTTGGACGATCTGCGAGCCTACACGGCCTTGAATCTGTCCCTGCAGAGACCTACCGGCAGGGGCGACGGATCGCGCCGACGCAGACAGGCTCCGGCCGGCATGTTTGTGTTGTACATTGGCAACAGAGATGTGAGTGAATCAAAACCATGCGAGACAATTTGGACACTGAGATTTGGATTTTGGTGCTAACGTACTGTGTGTTGCAGTCCTCGAAGAATTACATAGGCCTGGTGCTGAGGAGCAACGTTCTGTACGGCGTCTACAAGCTCAACGGAGTTGAATATGAGATGAGAACAAGTTCCATCACAACATCAGGGTCTGAGCAAGCCATGTTCGACAGAGTGAACCTACGCAGGTGAACCAGCGGTTTGAACTAATCCCCACTCTTGTCTATTTTGAATTAGCTCTGTCTGTAAAAGGAAAAAGGAGGTGTGATGAAATTTTTTCTTCATGTGATTTAGGATTTACCAAGACGCCCAGCTTGCTCTGATCAAAGAAATAAGCTCGAATACGCCTAAAGACCCAATTACGAGCAACAACCAAGGAGAGGAGAACAAGGACCTCCTGGATGTCAGTCCCAGTGACTTTGTTTTTTACGTTGGAGGCTACCCCGCCAACTTCACTGTAAGAAGCAGAAACACCAGTATTTTTTGATCTTTAATAAACATTGTGTCTTTAACACCTCACTCTCTTTGGTTTCTCCTCAGCCACCAGCTTCCATGAACTACCCAAAATACACAGGCTGCATTGAGTTTGTTTCTTTTAATGACAAGGTTTTGAGTCTGTACAACTTCCAAAGAGTGGAGAAAGTCAATTTGGAAACTCCCTGCAAAAGGTACAGTTAGTACTTAAACACCCCATTGGTATATTTTCCAGCTCTTGCTCAAATATTAAAGGAACAGTGTGTAATATCCAGTGACATCTAGTGGTTGAGGTTCCTTATTGCAACCAACTGAAATCCACCCCCAACAAAAAATAAAAATAAGACGGCATCTCTATGTGATATGTAATATCAGCAGCAGCTTTAGAATAAGTGATATTATTAACTTCATTAGGAATTTAAGAAGTTACTACAATCCAGACACAAACATTTTTTTATTTTGCTAGCCTTTTGTTCGTCCTTTCCGAGCTACTGCAGAAACATGGCTGTGCAAAATGGCGGCCTCAAACAGCGTTGCCATGTAGTTGTAAACAGCTAAAGTAAAATTAATCCAATGACATCTTGGTTTTTAATGATTAGATGTGTTTTTAGACATTTTTATTAGTGATTATCTTATCTTCCTGCTAAAAGATGCGCCTAAATGTTACACAATGTTCCTTTAAGTAAATGTAAGCATACATTTGTTGAAGTGACAATAAGCGTACCCAGATTTTCATGAAACTAATTTTCTTACTGACGCTTGATTCTGTTCAGATATGTACCTCCAGTTGATTCGGACCTATATGAAGGCACTGGATATGGTAAAGTGATAATAGGAGAAATAAAGAGGACGTTTATAAGAATCAGCATGAGCATCTTTACTCGCTTACCAGACGGCCTGCTCACATTTATAGGAGAGGGGGTAAATATTTCTCATATATTTATAAAAATGAATTATTATTATTATGCTTAATTCAAATGATTGATTTTTTTAACTTACTGTGTGTTGCAGGACAATTACGTAGTTTTGACGATGGAGGGGGGTTCTCTATATGTACGTGGCAATCAGTTTAGTGACTCTCCAGTCATCTTAAAAAACATATATCCAGTAAGAAACTTATTATTTCTTTTTTGTGTGTTTGTGTTTTTGTCTTTTACATGTTTAAGTTATATTACTCCTGCAGAAGTGAGTTATTGATCTGTATTTTTGCTGCACTTTTCAGTTTCAGACAGTTGACTGGCCAGAAATACAATTTGTCCTAACAACCACAGGACTTGTGAGAATCTCTGTGGGCTCTAATGTACAAATTGCCAACAAACCTGCGTACAGTATTGCAAGTTTTAAAGAACTTTATGTCGGAGGTGCACCACAGGAGCTGAGGGACAAGTATGTGGTCATTAATATCCCCCTGCCTCTAAGTTTCAATGGTTTCACCCAGCTTCTTCAAGAATAACCTTCATTTTTTGTGCTCTTTTTAAGATTCAACATCACTGTTCGACCATACAAAGGATGCTTGAAGAATCTGAAGTTACAAGATGTATTTCAACCTATTGATGAACCATTGGGCATCAGCAAAGGTTGTCCAACAGATTCACTGGTATGATGGTCATCTTAGTGAAAACTCTCATTGCTGCCCTTCTCACAGCCACGTTTTTGTTTCAACTGCTGATCTGATGTCCGTTCTGCTTAGGTTGCACGCCAAGCACACTTTGGCTCGGACGGCTCCCTCTCTGCTGAGCTCCCAGGCTTCATTCTGGACAAAGACGTCAGCGTGTCCCTCGGATTCAAAAGCACAGAGAATCAGAGCCTTATTTTGCAGGACAAGTACCCAGTCAGTGTTTAGGTTCATTTTAACGCTTGATCTTATTGTTTTATCRAAACAGCAAGAACTTTATTGAGTCTCCACTTGTTTTTCTCCTTCTTCCAGACATATGAGGTTGTTCTTGCATTAGAAAACGGTTACTTGACTCTACAACTCAATGGCAAGAAGTGGAAATCTAACAAACAGTACCACGATGGGCTGTGGCATTACTTGACTGTCACCAAACGAGCTGGAAGGTATAAAGAAGCAGTTTTCCATTCAGAGTTTATCAAGATAATGCAACCATTCATAATGCATGTTGGGGCAGTCACATGAGTATTTTTTTTAACTACAGCTTTAATGATTTCTTTCAGGACTGAGCTGCGTGTGGATGATGCTGATTATGGTCAGGAACAAAGTGATACCAGACCCTTTACTGAGACTGGAGGCGCCGTGGTTCTTGGGAATAAGGAGTACAAAGGCTGCATTTCCAACTTCTACACCAGGCGGTAATATTTCTGTGCTTTTCACCTTTATTTTTCACACTCTTGGCAATAGGCAAGATTTTTCTTGCCTGTGTTTGTGTTACCAAAATATCTCATGAGCCGCTGCTTTTTGAAGTYGACTTAATTGAACATTAAAAGGTACAAACATTGGCTCCAACTTTGTTGGTTTTATAGATACTGATCTAAAATTTGGGGTTTTGGGAGCTGAGAGTCATCCCAACATTCTATGGTTAAATGCAGTCCTTCAAGTAATGCTAGGCTTTTAATTTTTAATGACTTTGAGTACAGTTTGCGTCTGCTGTTTTGATTTTTAATTTCATTTTAAGATGATACGCTTTTCATTATTATTACAGGCCAGCCAACCTGTACACAGCTGAAGACTTCAGCACCTTTATGGCTTCTGGAGACGTCGAGTTGGACATGTATACAGACTTCAGCCCTGCTCAACAAATGCAGGACCGCGCCTCTAAAAAGGTGAGAATTTCGCAATCATGCACGTTTTATTCCAGATAAATCATCATTAAGCATTATTAACTTGGCCTCATAAAGATTTGTAGAATCCTGTCATTAAAAGTAAGTCACATTTTCAACCTAATCTTGTCTCTTTGTGACGTTATGTACGTGCTTACATTAAACTTTGCTGCCTCATTTCCAGAGATGAAGAAGGAGGAGTCCCTTAGACCCGCTGATGAGGACAAGAATCTAACGTTGACTTGAAACCTGAGCCATCTTTTTCGGCTTTCGCACAAGCTCATTGATTTGCAGAGTGCTCCAATAAAAACAATACTTGCATGAATGCTTCCATACTCATATGGAACAGAAAAAAAATGTTTTTTTTTTTTTGTATTTCATCATATTTCTTCTCTATTTAAAGTCAACAATCACAAACTTGTCAATAACAACTTTGAAATGATTTCATGTCTCTTCTCTTTCTTTCATGTAATTCTCATAACAGTTATTCACAAGCACATCCCTTCTAACTCACTAAYCACACCTGTTAGATACAATCATGTCTGATCATTACATTAAAAAGAAGCTCCACTTAGGAAAAAACAAAGCGATGATTGTAATTCTTTCACTTTTCTAATCAGTTCATCGGTAAACACTCAGATTATATTGATTGTTCATGAAAAGACTAAGTTTTTGAATTTGATGGTTGAGTTAAAAAGCTTCCCTTCATTAATACATTTTAGACTTTTATTAAAATAAATACTAAATGGGAAGTTTGTATGATTTTATTGATTTATTTAATATTTAAGTAAAGAACTTCTGACTTATAGGAATAAATCATAAAATCAGAATCAGAACTTGAGTTAACGCTACACTTTCACCTAAACTTTGCTTTTATAATTTGTTTTAAAATCACATTTAAAATTAAAATCTTTGTTTCATTTTAAATCAATGATTATAACCCTGATTGTTCTCTCACTCAATCACTCTGACCCCTGCATACTCCTCCTCACTTTAAATTTGTTACAGTACATTATAAATTCCACATCAGTCTTTGATGAATGATCTAAAATATAAAATTACAGCTGCTACACGATTTCATACAAGAATAAGAAGTCAACACTAGAAACTGCACTTGAAGGGGGAAAAAGAAAAGTCGAAAGATCAGTAGAGCAATGTGTTCAGAAATAAATACAAGAAGTTTCTATATTAAAATATGTAGTAAAATATATTTTCTAAGATGTAGGAATTACTGCTGTACATGGGCCTGAATCAGTGTTTTTATTTGATCACAAAAAAAAAAAAAACTCGGGTCATTTTCAGAAACATGTTGCAAAGAAATCTGCTCCTGATGACACAACAAACTAAAAGAATCCCTCAAATCACAAGCAGCGAAGCAAGCACATGAAATCAAACAGAACAAAACTTAACACCTAATGAATTATTCTGTCATGCAGTTGTAATTCTAAATTTTAACCTCGACAGAATGATGTGGGACTATATTAAATCTCATGCTCACTCTGATTTTAATTCAATGCGCAAGAATGCATGAAAACCAGCTACAGCTGATTATTAATCTGACAAAATACAAATTGCAACAACTTTGTGTGGCCTGATGAGTGTTTGCTTGTTTTAAATCACATATTACAGTAATTAATCTGCATTTGTGTAGAAATAAAGCTAATCTGATTTCTTAATTTTTTCATGCATGTAAACTGAATACAATGGAGACAAAACAAAGCTTCAATATTAATTTTAAGACCTGGGATATAAGCATTTTGAATAYATGGTATGAGCATTTAAAGGATTCGTAATAATATGGTCACTTAACTCGTTGAGTCAATAAAATCACGTTGCAGTGGCTGAACATGTAGGGGAAACGTGACTGGTTGATTTTTGCAGCTACATTCTCCACCAACAGGTTTGGAATGCGTCTGGTTCATCAGAGCTGTGAGCTCAAGAGGAYTCATGCTCCAGCTTGCACTGAAATGCTTCTGTTGTTTGTCTTTGTGCTACTTTAGGACGATGTGAACGAAGTGATAATCGAAAGCGTTTCGTCTTGCGAGTTACCAGCCCAAGTTCAACATGCCTACCGCGTGGGGGGGCCCGTCAGCAGCCTGAGCTTCAGCCTTCCTCTGCAGGTGCTGCAGCCCAGGTGAGAGGCCAGGTTCTGACACAGAAACATGTGGGAATGCAAAGCATGCTCAGCTGAATTCAGAGGATTTTGTTTATTTATTTATTTATTTATTTATTTATTTATTTATTTATTTATTTATTTATTTATTCTTTCTCCTCTAGACCCCACTTCTCTCTGGATGTCAGGACTCGGTCTTCTGAGGGTCTGTTGTTCTTTGCTGCAACCAGAGGAGAGCAATCTCACCTCGCCTTATACATGTCCAAGGGCCGGATCAGACTGTCTGTGGCCAAACAAAAGGAGATCTTCAACCGAGAGAAATATAATGATGGGAAATGGCACTCGGTCAGTGGATATGTACATCCCAATCATAGATGTTAAAACAAAAACTAGCTCTAAACATCTGCTGCTCAGGTATTTAATTTAATAAATAAGTAAATAAGTAAAGTAAAGTTTTACTTATATAGCGCCTTTCACAGAAATAAATTCACAAGGAGCTGTACATTCAGGGAATGGGGGAGGGGGGCAGTTAAGAAACACCCATTCAAGAAAATATACAAGGCAAACATGGGGGAACAAGTGAAACAGGTCATGCAGCAAACACAGTTGTGCCACATTTAACAACAGAAAAACTAAAAACCACATAAGGGAAGATGAGGAAAATACCCCAAAACGAAACATCACATTATATCAACAATGTGACACACTATGAAAAATTATAATTTATATAACTGTATTGTCTGCAGGTTGTTTTTAGCCTGGAAAAGAAGAAATTCCGATTGGTGGTGGATGGGATCAGAGCTCAGGATGGTCAGCTGACAAGTGCTGAGTTGAAATCAATGCAGCAGTTCATGTCACCTGTGTACCTRGGCAGTGCCCCAGCATCCTTCTACAAAGAGTTAAAGGTAAGGGGGGTAATAAATTACTCAAAGAAATACTATAGTTTGTTTATGTGTTTGTTTGTTTTTTAACAAATGTTGGTTTTACTTTCAGATGAAGGACCTTCCAAAGCAGAGCGTGTCCGGCTGCATTCGCAAGTTTAAAATGAACGGAGCCCACATGTCAAATCCGGCTGCCAACTACGGTGCAGGACCCTGCTTTGAGGGGCAGACACAAAGAGGGGCGTATTTCTCAGGAAATGGTGCACACGTCATTACCCGTGAGTAAATCACAAGGAGAATGTTAAAACACTGCACGTTTCTACATATCAGGGTGAATAATAAATGCAAAGGAGAGTAAATATAAGCATGCAAACAAATTAAAACGTAAATGGAGTTTTTCAATTTTTCTAATCGTACGATTACACAGAAAGTCAACGTGTATCTTTTTTGCCTCTTCAGATGATCTGCTGTGCATTTTGTTAAGTTCTCACATGTCTGATAATCTGTTTTATTTGAATAATTAATGAGATTGTTTAGGTTTTGAGTACATTTTTGTAAAGTTTTGGCCCTTATTGGTTTTATTTTTTACGAATATTGCATGTACACTCCTGATCCAAATTTTAAATACGTTTCTAAGTAAAACTTTGAAATGCAAAAAGAAGAAATGAGAGTGATAAAATGAACGAGTAAGCATTTTGTTGCAAACAAGTATTAAACTGAAATAGGCTCAGCTCTGCTTAGAACCTTCTTGTGATCCAGTGATGCAAAATATGAATTCTTGACATTTTTCAACTGGTCTTAAAATTTTGATGAGGAGTGGATTTGTTCATGTTTTTTTTCTTCTTCTTAATTTTTTAGGTCTTATATGATACCCGTATTAATGCTGATGTTTATTTTCTCTCTTTCAGATGACTCTTTTGATGTGGGCGCTACCTTGGAGCTGCTGTTTAATATTCGCCCACGCACTCAGTCTGGACTCCTGCTTCATGCCGGCGATTCTAGCAGAACCCCGTCTGGAYCTGCGATGGGCCACTTTCTCACCATCTACATGCTCAGAGGAGAGGTGAAAATGGATTTCTGTTAGTTGTCAAAACAGAGCGCTGTTTGAATCTTTGGAATACCTGCTTGTAGAAAAAAAGAAATAAATATTCTATTTTGTGTGTCTATAGTAGATGTGTTCCCCATGGCCAGTTTTGAAACAGTGCATGATAATGTTGTCGTTTGCAGGTGGTGGTTCGTGTGAACCAAGGAGGAGGAGAATTTATGGTGTCAGTGAAGCCAAAAGCGCCTTTATGTGATGGAAACTTTCATAAAATTTCAGGTGAAACTCGATGAATCACACGATTTAACACGATACTTTGACACATTAGACATGTTTACCACTATATATCACTGAAACAAAAGGTACAATCTGTTTTGTTGGACCACTTTGGGCTTTCATCATGGCGCAGGCCATAAATTCAATAGGAAAACTGTCTCAAAGTTCATATCTATTGAGTTGTAAAATATGGTACATGCAAAGGCCAGTATGTTGCTCTGAGGATTGAAGATTTAGTTCAGGGATGTCAAACTGATTTTCACAGAGGGCCACATGAGCATTATGGTGGCCCTCAAAGGGCTAACTGTAGAAAACTTTGATGTATTGTGTTTTACTTCTACTAAACATGAAACATCATGTTCCTTATYTCATTGCTATGAATGAACACTGCTAATAAACAACTGAGCTCTACATGGTATTTCCTGCACAGAAACAGCAACGTGTATAACTAACAAAATGTGTAATAAATTGTTGTGGAAATACATTATATACTCCTGCCGACAACGCCAACTGTTATGGAAAATATTTATCTAACAAAGACAGAAATACATGGTCCAAGAATGAAGGTAGTCTGTGGAATGGTCAGCTGAGTTTTATTGCAACAGGAACACAGAGAACAACATCAGACTGTCCCCCATGCTCTCTGCCCTGTCTCTGTGCTTCTGCCTCTCCTGAGACAGTTGAGAGGTCTCATATTATATATATATATATATGCTGTATATAGTGTGACACATGATTTAGTTGGATTCAAAAAGACTTCTGCAGATCTTAAAAATTCAGATCCGCATTTTTGGGTGGCCAATTGATCTTTGGGCTGCCTTTTTACAATACAAGCCCCCATATTTCTGCCAGTGTCATCTTGGAAAATGATTGCGTCATCCTGGACTTGCAGCAGCAGTCAGCTGAGCTTAGCTTTTGGACACATGATGTAATTGATCCCAGAACTGACCACCAGAAGCAACCACAGACCATGACACTACCTCCGCAGGATTTTACACTAGAGGAGATTCATGCTTCACCTCTTAACCTGATGACCCCATCTCCCTGGACTGTATTAAGTCTGATCAAATTAGACCAATTAACAAGAAATAAGCTTTTATTCCTCCAAAGTTTCACCTTTAATGCTTTTTTAGTCTCACATTGAAAGTCATTTCTTTCAGAGGACATRCTAAGTAGATAATTAGTTCCAAACCTTGAGGTTTATTTTAATAAATGTTGTAGTGAGTTGACTTTTCTTTTCAACGTTTCCACTCAGTATTAACGTCATCTGCAATCACAATCCCTTACATGCTTTTTTTTGGTCCGATATAATCCGATATAATAATTTACCGCTGTTTTTCCAGACTTTGTTTATGACTTGGACAAATTTTAACCCACCTTCAACTAATTCAGCTTGTGTGTCTACTCAATGAAAACCAGTACTTTGTTATTTCTGAAATACTACATCTTCTGACTACAAGATCCATCTGTAGTGACTGATTGATGACGCCTTTATTGTCATTGTACGGAGCACAATGAAATTACATTTAAGAACATCCGTTCAAGAAGACACACACGACAAAAACATGGGGGAACAGGTGATCAGTAGTGATGGCTGTTTAAGGAATAAAAAGCTACTGTATTGTTTATTGTTAAAGTTACATTTGCTTGGTTAAATGTATTTTTCAAAGACAATATTTACATACAACCAATCATTTTCTGTTTGATTTCTAGTAATCAAGAGGAGAAATGTTGTTCAACTGTCTGTGGACACAATAGACAACTATAAGATTGGACCACCATCTTCCACTACCACTTTGACCAAAGACCCTTTGTATGTGGGTGGCATTCCTGGTATGTATTAGTCTTTAAAAATGTAGTGTTTTAACTCTGTAAAGTTGAGCTAATGCACCTAATATAATTAAATATGAAAATATTGTTACAACAAAATAAAATATATACAAATGTAGGCTTAATCGATGCAGAAATACAAAGGTTCTTTTTGTTTTATTCAATTAAAATGAAAAGTTTAGCTATGAGTACAGCATCTACAGATACTCATGTCTTCAAGAAAAGTTTCTCTAAAATTTATTTTATATATTTAAAAGCATTAAAAGTAATTAGGGATATAAAATCAAACAGGTCGGAGCAGGGCAGGGCAAACACTTCACCAAATGACCACCTGCACCTTTGTCCCACAGAGACGCTGACGCATCAGACACTCCCGGTCCGATCGTCCCTTGTGGGCTGTATCCAGGACATGAAGATCAACGACATATCGGTCTCCTTTGACGGCTCGTCAGCCGTGTTCGGCCCCGTCAACCTCAAGGAGTGCCCGGGCTGAGCAGAAACACCTCATCGCGTCACGATTCAACAAACTCTTTTGGACCATGTCCTCCACCAGCTATGTGCAATCTGTTTAAGGACAGAGAATGTGTTTGTGTGTCAGAATGTGTGTACCTGAGGAGTGTTTTTAAATGTGTGTGAATGTGTGTGGGGAAATAATGTGAGCAGCAGATTACAGGTTTTAATTTTTTTTTTTTTTGCTGCTCTGGTTGAAAAAAATATCTGTATTTATTTTGTAAAATAATCATGTCTCGTGTCACTTATGGGAGCAGTTTTTTAACAGTGGAACACAGGCAGGTGTGTTGATTCACTGATTCATCAGCTGCCAGAATCTACTGAACAAGTAAGGACTTTATTGTGGACAACCCAGCACTTTAAAAAAAAACTAATACCTTTTTATGATGGTGCTGTATTTGTGATGAAGAAAACTAGCTAATATTATTTATCGTTTTTATTTTTATTGGACTCCAAAGTTTATTATTAGAACAACTTGTTTACACCCACAATGCTTCATTCCATGACATTTCAAAGGTTGCCATGGTATGATTTTATATGTCCAGAAGCCAGCATGTACAGTTCTGTTTTTTTAGGTTGAGCACATTTTACTTCCCATTTTCCCCCTCTTTTGTTCCAAATTACCTCCCCATCTTGCATTCCTTTTGCATGAAAAAAAAAGTTATTTAATTGATTTTAACTACACCGAACAAGATGAATTTTGTATTTTTTTTCAGTGAAATAATTAGTACAAACTTATGTACTTATCATAAGTTCAACAGCTCTGTTCAGCATGTTCGGGACCATTGTCGTGAATTAAATATATATAACACTGAACAAAATATCTGAAGTACTTAAATCCAACTGCGAGTGTTTACCGACTGGTTTTGTGCATTTCTGTCAGAATTAACAAGGGTTTGTGTAAAACTCAGAGTAATTAGATACATTTACACATGCATTCCTGTCTTATGTAGACTGATAGCAAAAACTGGTCCATCAATGTTCTTATATTTTACCTCTCTGTGCCAAAAAAAATGATCATTTGTATCTTTTGAGCTTTTACATTTATGTTGTTACAATGTGGTCAAAAAAAGTTATAATTTTTTTGTTGGAATATTAAAAATAGTTTGAATGGTTCAAAAATAAATATTTAATCATATTAAAGTGGGAAAACATTTAAATGATGTGGAAGGTTTAGAAATATAATTAAACTTGGCCCTGAGAAAATTCTAATATAGCAAGAGAAGAGTGGTTATTAGTTGTCAATAAGTTGGTTTTGTTTCTGTGGTGAGACTTGCAGGCAAAGGCAATAGATTGGTACAACTTAGAATTTCCCTATTAATTGTAGAGAACATTAATCACTCTCTGTTTTCCTGAACATAAGTACTTGAAATCCTGACTCTTTGTGACCTCTGCTCCCTGTACCCTCACTGCACCTGCCTGACTCCCTCTCATTGACACAAATGTACTCTGTCTCTCTACAGCTGCCTTTCATTTCTCTTAATTCAAGTGCATATCTCCAGTTCTCCTATATGACTAATATGAAAATGCTAACAAATTAGTTTCTAGACCAGGCTTGTGTTAAGTTGCCATCACTGAGCAAAAACACAAACCAGAAATAGGAAGAGGGCTTCACAGCTAAAACTATGTCGTAAATAAGAAAGACGTTTTATTTTCCATGAATTATTGAAGCACCAGAAAGTCAACAGCGGATAGATTGATGAGTGACTTTGAAAAACATTTAAACAATAAATCTAGGCTTTTTTTAACTTTAGAATTGATTTGTATTGATTGATATGGAACTTTATTAGTTTTACATTGAGTGTGTGGTCGCTTGTCTGCGTACTGATCGGAAATTTGATAATTCCGAGCAGCATTTGAAAGCAGCACATTTCCTGTCTGTGCAGGAACCGCTGGTCAGACAGGCGGCAGAATACGGAACAGAGGCACTTCAGACAGCGGTCAGACTCAGCTCACGGATCATGCAGTTGTTTATAAACATTTGAGTGGTCCAGTTCAGTTAGTAGACTCWTAATTAAATTAAAAATATCGATATGACAACGTTCGTTCACTGCTGCGCCAAGGACGGAGACTATTTAAGCTGTAAGTAAACTGTCCAGAAACACCACTGCCGCCCTTTGCTTTTCCCCTGCCGCGTTTGGCTCCTCGCCTCCGGCCGCATCGGATGTCTTAATGGCGGAGCCGGCAGAACCAGCGGCGTCGGGGGTCGCGGAGGGGGACAAGACGGACGGGATAAACGACGCGGAGATGGCTCTGAAAGGAATCAATATGCTGCTCAACAATGGGTTCAAGGAGAGTGACGAGCTCTTCAGAACATACAGGTCGGTGTGGGTCCACTTCAGTGACAAATATAATGTTTACTCACTTGTGATGAACCAGCATACGCAATGCAGACAGAAAATACAAGTTTGTCTCAGCACATTTGACTGTACACCTTATGATTTTGGTCACAAGCAGGATTTGTATTATTTAAATACCCAAATAATAAAACACTCCCACCCAGAGTGACATGAGTGCACAAATACTGCGTGACTAAAGAGGTCGGCTTATGATTCAGGCTATGCTTGCTTAAACAGTGCTCGGTTTTCATAAGACAAGTGCCTGTTTGACAGGTTGTCCTTCCTGAAATGCCTGTCACTGGCTCTTAATTATTTTGCAAAAGGTTTGTTTACAGCAGGTAAAATAAGTATTGAACACGTCACCATTTTTCTCAGTAAATATATTACTAGAGGTGCTAATGACATGAAATTTTCACCAGATGTCGGTAACAACC
>NW_013952408.1:3401728-3433714 GCF_001266775.1 Austrofundulus limnaeus | reverse complement strand
CAACATCTGGTGAAAATTTCATGTCATTAGCACCTCTAGTAATATATTTACAGAGAAAAATGTTGACGTGTTCAATACTTATTTTACCCGCTGTATGTGTCCACATGAGCTGTCAGTGTGGGGAAGTCCTTACTGGATCTACATGTAAATATGAAACTTCAGTAGTTCCCATTCTGCGTGGTTATGTGATTATGACATACTAAACAGAATAATAAACAGAATAAAAAAATAAAATAAAATGTGTTATTGGCTGGTAAGGAGAATCGCTTCCCTAGCAAGGCTTTTTGATTGATTGTATACATTTTCTTGCCCTGTTGGGTTGTCATAATAAGGTCACGTTCAGCAGAGGGCTTTGCTTTTAACCTACATGTTGGTGCTTTAGAAGGGCAGCCCCTTTGAGTCCTGACCCCTGGTGAAAAGCAAAATGTCACCTCTCCTGCTAATTAATCTAAGCGCAATTTGTCATCCTGCGTTGGCTGCACAAGCAAGAAAACATGGAGGAAAGAGAGGGTTTGTGTCTGGAAGCATCTGTGACACCATAAAAAAAAGAAAATAAAAACTTTTATTTGTCTATCTGTTCCCCTCATCCCAGAAAGCTCGATGTACATATGAAACTTGCAAAGCACATTTATCGTGGCCTTTTTTTTTTTAAAACAATTTGCAACTTTTTGTTCTTCTTTTCTCAGGAACTACAGTCCTTTGATGAGTTTCGGGGCCAGCTTTGTGAGTTTTCTGGTGAGCAGAGAAGCAACATGTCATGCCAGGATAAAATTTTAGTTTGTGGTCCAAATGCTGACAAGGGTTCTTTTGTTTCATCTAGTACTGTGCAAAATGAGAAAAAAGCTTGTGATGATTATATTAATGTTTAATAAAGGGGTAAACCCAAGTTTTCATTATCATCTAAACCTGTGGGCAGCAAGGCCAGTGACAGTCTGTTGGATTGAACAAACATTATTTGCACACAGAACATGAATACATAAAATATAATGGTCTTTGAACTATTTTACTCCATGCAGTCATTTGCGATACTCATTCTGTATTTACTGATATTACGATGACAATACATTAGCAATAAATTGTGCAGCCCTAGTTTCATCTGTTATTTTTGAAAACATTGACTCACCGCAAAAGAGTATTTGTCTTTTGCACCCACATAGTTACTAAACTAGACTTAATATTTTATTCTCTCGAATTTCTTAGCAAAATACTGTATTTTTTTAATTTTGCAAACTTTGTCTCAAAACATCTATATTTTATGCAGTTAAATGCAAAACCAACAAGAAAAAAAAGAAGTGAAAGTGTTCATCAGGATGTGCTTTGCAACTTCTACAAGAAAAGTGGATTTGAGAGCTAATTTTAATGGGGATAGTTTTCTTTGACAACTTTGTTCCCCTTAAATAGTTATAGTATTAGAATAACACCCAAGTAGTAAGAACCCTGAGATTGAAACGAGACATTGTTTTGGATCAGAACTTATATTTACACATTCAGATGTTCGTTCCAAAAAAAGATTTTCAAAGAATTCAACATTTTAAAGACAAAATAATTTCAAGCACTTAACTCCACAGTTGAGCCAGAGATGTTCTTCAGGATTTGGCTTTTTTATTACTTTTTTTTAAAAACCATTCAATATTATTATCGTTCAGTTTGTAAAACGTTTAGTTGTGCACTTCATTTGGCTTTTTTGTRTTGTTGGCAGAATGCAGTGATGACATTCGAAGAGGAGAAAATGCAGATGGCCTTTGAGGACCTCAAAGCTACAGAGAGGCTGTGTGAAAGTGAAAACACTGGTGTTATCGAAACCATTAAGAACAAGATCAAGCGGAGTGTGAGTGAGCTTTCAGTTTTGATTTAATGGGTTGTAAAAGTGATAAATGTACATTTAGCATAAACTGGCCAGAAATTCACACTGTAGTAGTGTTATTTGCTTGTTGATTGTCCTGCACGTCTTTGTATCGCCAGCTCATTTGTGTTTGTTTGCATAAATTTGTTTCAGCACATGGACTCTCAGAGGTCAGGGGCCGCTGCAGTGGATCGACTCCAGAGGCAGATCATCATTGCAGACTGCCATGTTTACCTGGCAGTTCTGTCTTTTATTAAGCAAGAGCTGTCAGGTATGTGGGCCTGTGTGAAGACTGCAGTCATTGTTCTGTCATGTTTGTCCTTTTTTATTTACTTCAGGACTTCTAATGGTACAGTTTCTGTACATCTGTAAACTTCCTCTTGTTTCGCCCATAACTGCTGATTCATTCAAGATAATTTAATGAAACATGACACTTTTGTGCCACCACTAGACAGAGTTTCCTGTAATCATCATGCAAGTCAAGGTCAGAGGTTATGCAAGGTCTTTGTTGTATAATAGTTTGTCGATGGATGTGTAATGTACCGTATGAGATGCTCTTGTTTTACGGGCTTTGTGCAGAGTCTTAAAAAGTCTAAAATTTGAAAATCGAAATTTTAGGCCTAAAAAAGTCTTAAAAATGCCCAGATTTTCATCCAAGGTCTTAGATTTAATTTTGTCAGGTCTTAATTTTTTTTACTTTCGATCATTCCCGACAAGTGTTGGCTGCTTATATAAACAGAGTAAAGTGCTAAAATCAGAGGTTGACACTTCATGAAGTGCTAAGTTTGCTACCGGTCTTCGTACACATTAAACTACAAGTCCTGTGATAACTGCAGGCAAAATATGGTACAGTTTACTTCCATGTTTTCAACCATTTTGCTGCTACAAACCCCCGTATACAGTGGCTTATTTACCCGCCCAAAAATCAAAGAAGTTCAGTCATGTCCACTGCTTGTCGTTTAAACACAGGAAAGTGTGTTTTCAATGAGACTTGGCTTGATATCGGTGATTTTTGCACTCTGTTGGAAAYGGTCCACAGCAGTCGATATGAAGGTCTCATAGATACAGTATGACTGTTTCATTAAAATAATTWAAAAAAAATATTCTTTAATAACTAAACTGATAGCAATAAAAGGTTTTTATGTTAAAACTTCTGGGACCATTTGAATGTTTTTATTAACGCGTCGTTTTGGTCTTAAATGTCACTCCGGATGGTCTTAACTTACTGAAACCTGCGTGAATCCTGTTTTAGCGGTGGCAGAGGATGGCATGTTTCCCTTTCTGTCTACAGCATATATCAAAGGAGGCTGGATCCTCCGCAAAGCCTGGAAGATGTACAACAAATGTTACAATGACATCACACATTTACAAGAAGGCGGCAGAAAGAGGACTCCCGAACCGCCGTCTGCGTCTTCCACCTCCGACCCGTCCGGCTGCAGCCGCCCCTCCTCGCACGGGCCGAGTCCGCCTCAGAGGCTGGACGGCATCAGTCCCGAGGCTCTGGATCGGCTGAAAGGGTCGGTCAGCTTCGGTTACGGTCTGTTCCACCTGTGCATCTCCATGGTGCCGCCTCACCTGCTGAAGATCGTCAACCTGCTGGGTTTCCCCGGAGACCGACATCAGGGCCTGTCGGCGCTCACGTACGCCAGCGAAAGCAAAGACATGAAGGCCCCGTTAGCTACGTGAGTATGTGAGTGAATCTGGATACTGGCTGTAACAAAATGTGAAATGTTTAGTTTTAAACTTTTGAAGCAATCAATGGACTGACTCAGGGACTGCAACAGCTCTTTGTATTATCTATTCTCATTATTAAATCTGTTAGAAGATTGTTTCAGACGCTTTACTTGGGAATAAGTGTGGGTAAAAAACTAAAAACTTGAAAATATCTCTTAGTTGGGTTTTATTTTCGCTTAGTCAAACATATGAATAAACCATTTGTGCTTGCCTTGCAGCCTGGCCCTGTTGTGGTACCACACTGTGGTGCAGCCTTTCTTCGCTCTGGATGGCTCGGACACACACGCAGGCCTAGCAGAAGCCAAATCTATCCTTAAACGAAGAGAGGCCATCTATCCAAACTCCTCCCTCTTCACGTTCTTCAAAGGCAGAATTCAACGCCTCGAGGTAAGGACAGAATGAACCGTAGTTTTCAATTGCTACGTGACTTATTCCCAAATTGCGAAAGCGCTTTGCGGCTCACGCCACAAACGTCCTTCCTTCGCAGTGCCAGATCAGCAGTGCCTTGATGTCCTTCCGTGATGCCTTAGAGCTGGCCTCTGACCAGAGAGAGATTCAACATGTGTGTTTATATGAAATAGGTATCGCTTCCCTCWTCAGAATTCAAACATTGCTCAAAACTCCTCTGTGCCAGCATCTCTGATGGGTGGATGTTATTAGGTTGGTGCAGCATGATCGAGCTGAACTACCGAGAAGCCTACAGAGCGTTTGAGCGACTGAAGGCTGAATCACGCTGGTCCCAGTGCTACTACGCCTATTTAACAGGAGGTACGGGATTACAGAAGCATTAGTCTTTCAGCACATTTGGAGCGTTCTGTATTGGCTTGTAACTTGTGGTATTTGTCGTAGCCTGCCAAGGGGCCTCTGGAGATCTGGCRGGAGCAGTTTTAGCTTTCAAAGATGTTCAAAAGCTTTTCAAGCGAAGGAACAATCAGATCGAGGTGTTCGCCATGAAGAGGGTGGGTAACGGATCCAACTGGTTTTCTGTTATATGATAGAAACTGCAAGAAAAATAGTGCACGCCTTTTTTTTCCCCACAGTCAGAGAAGCTCAGGAGCCCCAGTTTAACCAAAGAGCTCTGCATTTTGGCTGTGATTGAGATTCTGTACCTGTGGAAAGCCCTGCCCAACTGCTCCACTGCCAAGCTGCAGACAATGACACAAGGTAAAATATGTTAAAACATAAAGATAAATATGTCTGTAGTTTGGTTTCTGGTTAGACCGACCACTGGTTTTATTTTAGTCTTGCAGGGGATTGATGACACCGCGTGTGCTGGCCTGAAAAACCTGCTTCTTGGTGCCATAAACAAATGTCTCAATAATACCAAAGCTGCCATGCAGGTACAGGAGTAGAATAATAATTGTATGTTGGAAACAATATAGTGTTTCTGTTGCTCAGCACGTTATGCCACACTTAGTAGCTGCGCTGACAGTTGCAGCTTATCCATTCACTCATAACTAATCATTAAGTGAACGTTATAGTGATTAGCCATACCGCCTTTATGCAGTGACTGAATCTAATCCCCCCCTTTTTATTTTAATTTGGTGTTAAACAGTATTTCCATTTGGCTGCAAGAGATGAGGTGGGTCGTCAGAGCAATTCCTATGTGCAGCCCTACTCCTGCTATGAACTGGCCAGTGTCCTGCTAAATGCTCCTGAGGTAGGTTTAGTGTGTGTGTGTGTGTGTGTGTGTGTGTGTGTAGGAGTCACATGATCTAAATATTCTCATTTTCTTCCCAGACTGCAGAAAAGGGCAGAATGCTAATGCTTCAGGCTAAGGTACAGTAAGCCTTTCTGTACTTTTTTACCCCTTGAATTATACTTTTTTAAGCTAATGTTTTTGAAGCTGAATTTGGAGTTAATTCCTCTCACTTGTTGTCTTGTAACAGCATCAATTAATATTATTTTCCATCACTTGCAGTACAGCTTGAAGGTTTTTGTAATCACAATGTTGCCTTTTTAAATTAGAGACAAATGAGCTTTTTTATTTTATTTTATTTTTAAATAAGGGGCATTTTAGAATGAGCTCATTATCATTCATAAAGGAGGTAAGACATAAACAGATACTATCTGACTGCGTAACATCTCAGAGGATGACRACTGTTTGTCAGCTCCTCTCGTCAACAGTTTTTAGTGGGTCAGCTTCACAATAAACTGTGGTCACAGGAAGTTTGACTGCATCATTATAGCCAGGATAGCCACAGCCCTGTAATGAAGCTTTAACAAAGCAATTCTCAGAAAGGAATTTGTTTAGAAGTACTCAGATGTCCAGCTTCATAGGGACAGGACTGATTTGCAGCGACGGTCACGACTAGAATTCATGCCCCTCACAGAAACAGTGACAGCAGCTGGTTGAAGCTATGCTACATTTCTGTCCCTACACTGGTGACCAAATATGGTACTTATCGTGTCCCAGGCTGAGAAAAAGCCAGGAGGGGCTTAACCTTTTAAAGAGAACTAGAGCAATTAGTGCTGTATTAGTTTAGGTAAAATGCATTACTGTTCTCAGAATGAGGTCAAGTTTTACTTCACTGCAGCAGCAACACCTATTTACTGGCAGCTGATTTGTTTTACTGAAGACAGATCTCTGCAGCTGTAGCAGCCGCTACCGCATGACTGAGCAGATGTACCTATTTCTGACAACTGCACAGGAGGGGCCAGGTTGTGGCTGCGCTGCTGTTTATTTTTAATGAGTGTGCCGCTCCCTGATTGGTCAGGGAATTCATTTATCTGTCTGTGCTGATGGCAGAGCTCGAACAGCGTAATATTATTATTATTTTACACCTCATTTTTTTTATGTTTGTGCAGGAGGACTATGCTGGCTACGACTTTGAGAACAGACTCCATGTTCGAATCCATGCGGCTCTCGCCTGAACCGTGGAGCAGCACAGCCTCGCCGCGCCTCTGAAAATGGCAGAAAATTCAATCAGAACCCTAATATTTCACTACATGTCTTTGTTGTTTCGATGTTTAGGGCCAAAACATCACTTAAATAACAAATGTTTCATGAAGAAACATGAAAAAAAAAGGGTTTGTTTATTTAACTATTGCTGCACTGCACAAAATGTTAGCACATATTTTTTATTGTATCGGTTTGTTTTTAAAGTAAATGCTGATCAGGTCAAATGAAAGGACACAGTCATTCAAGAGAGTAAAAAAATCATCCTCGTTTGGCAGAAAATCTTGTCAAATTATGTGTTGGCACTTTAAAAGTTATTTTAGCAAAGAAAATTCTAAAGCATAAACTCTGAATGTCTGTGAAGCCAGTAAAAATCAGTGTTGTTGCTCAGCCTTTGTGCTGTTATCGCTAATTCATTGAGAAAAAATAATGTGTCCATTTTTTGATCAGAAGTGTTTTTTTTTTTGTTGTAAATATACATTGAATACGAGTTTTAAAGAAATGTGCAGTCATTGCCCCACTTGTGAGTGGCTTAAATGCACAATAAAACAGTTCGCTGTAAACAGGTTTTACTTTATATTTGTTACAAGATGAATTAAAAAAACATGTAAAATGATTTTTGTTTGTTTTTGCTCAGACGTTGCGATCTGGTTTGAGTGACGTTATGTCAGTTTTTTGAGGGGATTCAAACTTTCATCCACTTGCTGTCAGAGTGCCGTCAAAATACAGGGACGATGAATGAAGTGAAATTAGAGCTGAAAGATTCATTTTTAAAGTTTACTTCAAAATGATACAATTCTGAAGTCTGTGAAATGTGTGGCTCCAGATTACCTTGATTGAAGTAGCCGGTTGAATTGGGAAGTGCAGAGCAATTTGTGCTCAATTTCATTCAAATGATGGAAATTCAGAGCAGATGGTTGATGACCGAAAACATCCTGTGAAAACCAAGTCAAGAGCTTATACAGTCAAAGAAATTAATTTGCTCCTAAACAGCTGAATCCGTAACGTGACCACAACCCATCAGAAASTACGTCTCACTTCATAAAACCAAAACTGAAAAATAAATAAATAAAAAGCAAAAACTGAACTCAAGTTTACATCTGGGAAAGATCACTAAATTTAAAGAACTTTGAAAATGAAAACATTGCTCAAACACCAGTGAAATTCAGTCTATCCATTAATACAAACATGGTAAATAATATTTTGATGGACTAATTTTTAATAATAGAATAAATCAAGTTAAAAGCTATGATGCAATTTTTCCTAAAAATTATAAAAATAAAAATTATCCATGTGAAATACTTGAATTACTGTAGCAACAAAAAAAACAGTAAGACACTTGGGCAATTAGATGTTTGCTAGGACCTGTTAACCCTTAAAGCCCAAATAAAAAAATAAATTGCTTTTATTCAGCTCTTTAAAGTAGTCCACTAACTTGTTGTACAACACCTCAGAATAAGAAAATAAGAATTTCTACATCCTGATCAGTTTAAATTCAACATTCGAAAAAGCCATCAGCATGCTTGATTTTTTTTTAAAATCTTGATTGCAAACAATCCTGTCTGCAATTCTAATTTAGCTAAAAAGAACTAATTTTAATCAACAAAGCAGTTATACACTGTAGGGGCACAAGCTGCTTTTAAAGAAAGCCTAGCGYGCACACAGTTGACTCAAAACAAGAATAAATAAACTTTATCATTRTGCTTTTATTTAGCAACAATAGAAACTCTTAAATATTCAAAAAGAGCGACAAGAGAGAAAAAAAACAAAAGTTAAGCTTACATGTAGCAGCTAATAAATGAGAAGAGTTCAGTGCGAGACTGACTGAGGTAAGGCTTGCATAGTTTTTATGCACATGTATTTATGATAGATTAATGCATTGAGCAATAAAAATAACCAGTTTTTATCTCTGGCAAGACCTTCACCTTTTTCACACACAAATCAAAAGAAGTGCTACAGTTTCAGGCAGACCATTAGTCTTTATACATATAAATTCATTATATAGTTAAGGTGTTTTATCAATTCCTTTGAACTAATATGTACTACATTTGCTGGGATATAGCTAGACACATTTACAATCAAGACAGCAATCTCTGAAAATAGCAACAGGGCAGAAAATTTTTAAACACATTCAGTTAAAGACTAGGATATCTGCACCACTCATCGTATCGACTGAAAACAAAGGCTAATCTACTCTAATTATCCGTTTTATAACTCTGCGCTGCATTATAATATGCATGAGTGTCAATCTGACAGCTGCGGGTAGAAAACATGAGCTCCGTCCTCGCCGTTTGAAGTGCCACCGCCGCCGCCTCGCTGCACTCACACTGAAGTGTCCATGACCAAGTAGAAATAATGACCTAACTACAGCTAAACAGAGGGTTGCTGGTTAAACACTCCATCTAACATGAAACATTGCCTAAATACATTCTAGTTGTTCATCTACATGCTAATACTTTGCTTTTTCAGTGGTTTGGAACCACAATAAATGAGTTTTTGTGCTTTGTTGTTGACACAGATCTAAATGTTCCCTCCCATATTGAACCCGACACTGCGTGCTGTTTTACATGGAGTCCGTTATTTTGTTTTGTTGCGAAAGTTTGGAGTGCAACCACCAGTGCAGTGGAATATATTTAAAGGTGTTAAAAATGGGAATTCATGTGTAGATCTGTGCAAGTTTTTTTTTTATTTTTTTTATTTTTACATTTAGTAAATATCAGGCAGCTGAGTGTAATTCCTGTCCCAATAGCCTTTCAGGTAGAGCCAGTCCTGAGCTTTGTTGTGTGGGTTGGGTCCTTGTTGAAACCACCTACAAAATAATAATAAAAAAATAAATAAATAAAACACTAATGATTTAATATAAGCACTGTGAAGCAACTCATAAAATATTCACAGACAAACTCCCACACAGAAAAAACGATAAAATGTGCAGCAGGAAAATGTAGCTGCCCCCCACCCCCCCTTTTTTAAAAACAAAATATTCAGAAAGGACAGTCGTAGTTGTGCATTTTGTCCTGAGGAGGGTGGTGTGGTGCAGCACTTCACATCACAGCAAACAGCCAGAGATTAAAGCAAAGCTTCGAACCAAACCTTGGGCCAAGTGCAGAACTCCTTCACAATTATTGCAAATGAAAAACACGTGGTTGATAACAACAAGGAGACGGTGAGTTAAAACAGATCTGCTATCAGAAAATGAGCAACCAAATATTGTGAAAGGGCATCTTCAARTACTGTAACTAACCTTATTTTCCAATCCTCTGTTGATTTGGAGCGATATTTACAGGCTGTCCGCTGTTTCTCTTCAAGTCTCTTCTTTTCACTGCTTGCCAGATCTACGACACACAAACATAGTCAGCTCTGCACCGRCAGAGATAAAGCATTCAAGCCAAGGACAAACACTATACCTATATCTCCATTCTCCATGGCCCGGATGTCAGGTCTGAAGCGGCTGTCGGTGGGAGGGAGGACTCCCTCCATGCTCTTGCTCAGCTCATTCAGCTGCATGGTGAAGGTAGAGAATGCATAGAACTGCAACGGAGGCAAAATCCATTTAGCTCCAAACATTCGACCCTGCCCGCTCTCATGACCTCGCGCCGTCACCAACCTTCGATGAGTTTTCTGGTCGAGGCGTTATTTTCCAGATGAGCTCGCTTCCTGGGATGACTTGGACCGTCTCTGCRTCAGGTGGAGGCTTCTCTTCAGACTCCTCCTCAACGCTCTTTTGAGGCTACAAAAAACAGACATTCAATTTTGTTAACAAAACACAAAACAGCTATTACAGATAGTTAAGGTAGAAAAACTATTTCTAGACTAAATAAAATTATTTAGTGCATGGYTGAACAAAACTGTAACAAAAAGAGAGATATGCTGCAAAAAAATGCCATCTAAAGGTAAGTAGATTATAGTTTGAATCTTTGCAAGTTAAGTGAAATAATCTGCCAGYGCAGTAAGACTTCTTAAACTAAGCAATAAGAAATTGTTTATTTCATCMGTCTTAAAATGAGATCAAAAAACACTTTTTGGATCGATTATGAGACTTGGTTTGATGGCTAATTTTGCAGTGTAAAAGTAACAAYACACGTACTGAATCAACAGGGTATTCATTACTGTTAAATGTGGGCTTAATTTGATCTTTGAACCTTGCATCAAGAGAGCACATAGCAACAAAACACAATGTTGTCATGGTGCAAAGGAAAGGTCTCCTATGTGCTCACTCTGCTCTTCATTAGCAACAGAAAGAAAAAGAAAGCAGACTGGATGCTCAGACGTTCTCTGAATTGGCAACAAACAACTCTAATTCCTCTTAAACATGAATCACTTAATATTTCCAATGCAAAAACAAAGGATTAAAAAGGTATTGTTGATTGACACAGAGCGGTTAATTTGGTCTTATTGCTGATTCTGCAACATGTCTGGAACAACTTTTCTACTGACTCTGGTTGAATGTTTGTATATTTAAACTTTCTGAACTAAACAGAGACAAATCAGTGAAACTTCCTCACCTCTTTGTTGGTCTTTTTGTCCTCAGAATTCTTTTTACTCATCTTTTTGTAGGATTCAAAAGCAACAGGATCAACTGTGTACAAACATTCCGTCCACTTGCCATATATTGCACAGAGCTTCTTTTTGCTGTGACATGTATAAAAAATAAAGAAAAAAACATCAACCACTGCTTTAGATGATATCTTCATTAAAATAACAGAAACTCTAAGTTAACATTATAATCTGTCATGTTATTTTTTAAAAGCCTTGAAGTGATAAGTGAAAAATCACTTGTTACTTTTTGTCTTGGATGTATCCCTCCACTTTATGGAGCTCTTTTCCAAAAAGGCCACAGGGCTTGAACATCATGCTGCATCTCTCTCCTGTTCTGAAACACAGTGACAGCTTGATTACCAACCCTCTTACACTTTCCTCCCTCTGCAAGTTTTCAAACAATCATTATCCTGCTCACACTTCTCTCTTCTAATGGCAACTGTCCCAGTTTCTGCTTCCAAGATCAATAAACAAGATCTACAAGAAAATTAATAAAATCCTGCAGTTTCTGTTTGTAGGTGAACCAGGAAATCTATGGAGGGCCGAAACTGACATAACAAGAAATAAAAGCAGAAATAKAGAAATGGACAAATAAATTAATAAATACACTTGAAATGCACTAATTAAATTAAAAGACTGTTTATAGATTTATCTCTTGGGAGAATACTTATTTTTACATATCACAACATCAACAATTTTCTTAAGCAATATTTTATAGAAATCTGATAAGAAATAAGGGCACTACAAATACTTCTGTGACMGATTGATGCGTTTCCCTCACTGGAACAGTTTTGTTAACATAGCTCACAGCATAGTAATGGTGCCTATGGATGCMCATCACTAGCTATAGTGGCTAATAAGCAATGTCCAGTAATACAGATCAGTGGGATCAGGAACCATGTGCAGAATGACTGTGCATGCTTGTGCTGCCTCAGKTTAGTTTAAAGTTTAGTTAAAAACAAAAGGTAAGAAGGAAAAMCACTTACCTGTGCTTTTTAAACTAAACTTTAAGCCAAAATAAGGTAGCACAAGCATGCACAGTTGATCTGCACATGGTTCGTGATTCTTCCTGTCTGTTGACCAATAGTAGAGGAGCTGACCCAAGGAGGACCGCCCACCTTATTTACATAATAAGGCAGAAATGCATAAGGTAAAGTAAAAAAAGGAGACAGAAAAATGCAAAAGCAACACATGGAAATAAAAAGACTTGTGGGAAAAAATTATAAAAAATAATTAAGTGCATTTATGTAGTTATTGGTCCATTTATATATTTCTGCTTTTATTTCTAATTATGTCAGTTTCTGTCCTCCATAGAAACCACATTTGCACACAGAAAAAAAAGAAGATTGAGAAGTATCCCCTTTACTTTTGATTGATCACTTCCACGTTTCCATACTGCTCAATCCAAAGCTGACCAACAATGATGTTGTGGACACAACATGTGGGATTTGTCCAGGTGTATGCTTCATTATATCTGCAAAGGTTAAGAATCAGCCAGTAAAACATGAAGGGTACAGAAATAAAGTTCACTTAAAAAGGAATATACTGACTTGGGCAGTTCCAGTGTGATGGTTCCTTTGGGTTCAGCTTCAATGCTCTTTCCCCAGAATTTGAGTTTGGGATATATGGAGCCATGAAAGACAAAATCCTCTTCCAGTCCCTCGGCGTGAAAGGCACTGATTGGAGGGTGGTGGCTCACTTGCTCTGACACCCACCTGAAGCCTAAATCCTCTCTGGTGGAAACAGAACTGGTCAGCACGGCAGAACGTCCAGTAAAGAAGAGACATGTATACATACACATGTACATTTCTATTGTAAAACGTACACTGTCGTAAAACTATACCGATTTTTTTTCCCTAAAAAGTTACTCTGTAACTAGTTATTGTCCACCTCTAATGAAACGCTGCATCAGTCGTACCTGATCAGCTCATATGTCTCCCCCAGCAGTGGGTTAAAGGGCTTCCCCGTCCTCTCCCACTGCGATGCTACAGCTGACACAGCAAATGCTGCAACACACTTTATCATAACCACATCCCAGTTAACTGATTTATTTAAAAAAAGCTGCAAATTAAAGTGAAMAAACTGAATGTTTTTGACTTGATTCAGACAAACAACATATGGCGCGTACCTTCATCCTCTCCACTGAGTCTGCTGCAGCGTTTGCCTGGTGGATGAGGTAGGTGTGCTCCATGTATTCTGTAAGTCGCTGCAGGAAGCTCAGAGGCTCATTAAACACCACCGGCATGGCAATCTTTGATAACTCCTGCGTGGGAGAAGAATTTGAGGAAAGATCAAAATGCTAAAAACTTGGCAAAGAATTACACTTTCCTGTATTTTGAGTCAGAAGAACTTGAGAGAAACACATTTTTTATTTGTCGCAACTCTAACATCTGAAGCCTGTGATGTGATATTATGCCTGACAAGCTCACACAGGATGCAAGTAAGGATGTAAAAAATAAAAGCAAAAACAAAAACCCTTCTGAGGTGGGAAAAAACTGACTCGTTAGTGTTGCACAGATGATGTACGATTCAGTTTTTTTTAAAGTGCAAGTGTAGAAGAAAGAGAGTCAAAGCTGTAGAGTCAGAGAAGCTTGTTTTTCTGAGACACCTGGAGAACAACGCTCCATGACAGAACAGGTACACCCAGCTGACACTGTAACAGATGCATAGGTTCTGTTCCACTCCTGTAAAATGGTCAAAGGCTGAAAAAAATACAGCTTGGCTCAACATGCCATTTGAAATCAGTGTGGTGAAAAAAAAACTTTCAGAAAGGAAAAAAACGGATTATTGAGTAACTTTTTTCACCTAGTAAAAAAAATCTAAATATAAAAAAATACAAAAGGGTGCTGCAGCCTGATGTTGCCAAATTTGCGAATTTGGCTGCAATTTTATAGCTTAGTCCAGAAAAATAAAAAATAATATTTCTGAAAAATGTCATATTGTGAAACTGACGGCAAGACAAAAAGGTCAAATAACTAAATTTCATTTGTGTGTGTGTGTGTGTGTGTGGGGGGGGGGGCAAAATATATTAAAAATTATGACCTGTATGTACTTAAAATGAAATCTAACAGCTGATAGAAGATAAAGTAGGTAGAATTGGTTAATGGTGTAAATAATACATACAGCTTTGTTTTTCCATGTCTAAATTGTACATTTATAGGAATCATTCAATTAATTTTGTATGTATGTATTAAATAGGTGGCACTGCTGCTTCAGTATTTTAATAATAGCTGATCATTTGAAAGGCAAATAATAATAATAATAATAATAAAATTGTTGAAAGATGCTTCACAACAGATGTAAAAAAACAGTTCAAGAGGCTTATGTTCTAAGGAGAATGCATCTGTGCTAATAAAATAAACAGTCCCCAAGTTATTTAAACAAGTCACTGAGAAAAGAAATGTACATTTTATTTACTTAAACTCCTTAGTATCTAATCTTGAACATTTCTAGAGCTTAAAAATGCTTAATATTTCAACATCTTCTTTTAAGCAGTTTTAAATGTATGGAACAGTATCAGACAGTAAGTCAAAAAAGGTACAAAAACAGGCAAACCGATTAAAGCTAGTGTGTTCTCACCATGCCTATGCATTTCTTCAAGATGCTCCAGATGCTCACATCATTCCTGGAGAACATGGGAGTCGGTAGAGAAGTTCTGTTGGAAAAATGCATAAAAATAAACTACAGACCTAAACTACAGACCTGAATGTGAAGACATCACTGTGAAGATAATTTATACATAGCAAAGGCTGTTTTTGTGTCTGATTTTGAGTTTAGAGTTGGGACTTGTGAGTAGGTTATATTATGTAAACAATGTGGTCTCGTCTTCTCTCAGCCCAGACTGAGTAAACTGAACAATAAATTAACTCTTTAGTCAACAGCGCTGTGTGAGCGTAGACTATTTAAAACTGTCAGAGCAAACAAGTGTTGGACATTCAGGCATGTCGAGTAAAACAAGTTATCCGACACCAGTGAGCAAATGTGCTTTCAGGTGAACAGTTCAAGATTCAAGCAACACACGAACAGATGCAGAACTGCTTTCCAAAATGGACTTTATGCTTTTTTGAGAGGAGCTTTTATGAATAAAAATATTTGGATGATCAAACATTACAGTTGCCATTAAAAATCTTAGTCKTTGGTTCTCGTAACGGTCTTGCTGACATCTGTAGTATGTAGTGTTTTACACGTAGGGGAGCTCGAGGCAGATGGTGCTCTTGTTCGAAGCGGAGTATTGGAGCAGCTACACACATAAAAGCCTTTACTTCAGCTAAATAAACAGAGATGCATGGAGGAGGGCGGGGGTTAGCTCCATCTGTACGATGAGCAGAGCAGTGAGGCATGCTGGATATACTTCTGGCCTAGTTTTTGTTCCAATTCCCCTCTGCTCCAAGATGTATTTAAGCAAAGGATTTATTTCATTTAACTAATACCAGGACTTTGTATTTTCTACATAATTACTACATAGTATTGTACTTGCTCAGACAATTTGTGAGCCCGGAATTTTTTTTCTGAAAGYTTTAGAACCCCTCATTTCTGAGATCTCACAGTCTATGGTATAATAAATCTGCAAACTATTATGTTTTTAGATAATTTAGAAATTGTTTTTAAGATTAAATCCCTTATAGGTTATATATTTCATCTAAATGTTAGCATGGTAGTATGTATATGTCTAAAAGAGGCTTCCGGTTAATTTTTTTTTATTCCATCTTAAGTGTAGACATCTTCAAAGACGGACACATTTTTATAAGTTGTCTAAAACGTTTTCATGTGACGGGTCATTTAGTTTTAATAAAGAAAAATGAAGGAARAAAAAGTCTGTAAACAGCAATAAGTGTCAGAAAGTCTAGGAGCTCATATGCAACCAAACATGACAAATCTTTGCATGACAAGAGTAAATTAAATGAACTGTCACATCATATCCTTGATACACACACACACACACACACACACACACACACACACACACACACACACACACACACACACACACACACACAGCCATCTCTGTCCTCAGACTTCTCTCAACCAGTAAAAGCTGTTATTTATGAATCACTTGTTGAATCAACAGAGTGGACCAGACAAACCCCGGCTCCTGAGAGAGAGTAAAAACATTTATTAAAAAAGAAAAGAAAAAAGTACTGAATTAATCGTCTCTCTGCAAACTTGGGAGTTCAGCAGAAACAAAACAGGACTATTCTCTGTGGATCGAGTGTCTTAGGGAAGAACACCCGGCTACAAAAACAGACCTGGGTGAAAAGGTGGCATCTCATTACTCCCACTCCGCCTACTGGATTACATTCGTCGACTGAAATCAGAAGCTTTTTATAAGACGCAAACAAAGCATCCTATTTACTCCAAAAAAAAAAAAAACCTGCAAAGTAAACTGAGTCCAGCTGTGAAAACCATTCTGAACAAAGATGTGAATTTAGCGGCAGCATCCAGGTTGTCTGCAAAACTCCTGAGCACCAGCCCATTTCTTTGCATGGAATTTAAAACCAGTAAACAAGCCTGACATCAGGAGCGGAGCGTGCCCTACCTGTGCTTCTTCACGCCGTTGTGCTGCGCTGCTTGGTTGCCGTGGTTACCGTCCCCTGACATTCCGGCAGCCCCCCCGTGTGCGCTCGGATGGCGGAGGCTGTTTCGCGAGGGGGAATCTCTGTCCTCGTCCTCTTCGTAGGAGAAGCTGGCCACAGACAGGAAGCYGCTCACAGAGAGCTCCGACTCAGACTCTGTAGGGTGATGACGTTGGGGGGGGGGGGGGGGGGGGGGGGGGGGGGGGGGGGGGTGCAGGTGTCAGCTCAAGCGAAACATTTGCTAATTCAGGTTTGAGAAGATGATGACTCAGAAGCATCTAAACGGCACGATATGCGACTCAGAAATTAAAGCGTTCGTGTCCGAGTTCTCCTCCAAACTCCCCACCTCCCAGGTGCTGGCCAAACCCCACCTGAGGGTTGTGTTCCAATAAGAGAACACAAACAACATCGTTTGTTCAGTGCAACTCCGCCCTAACGGAGCACTGCCAGCGGCTTTAAAAAGGTGCTGTCACAGAAACAAACGTAGTAGACACACACAAGACGGATTGCATTTACTGTTGTTTTGGATATGAAAAAAAAAACATRTCAACAGATCAGTAGGGAACAGCTGCACAGACAGAGGTGGATGTAAATACGCAACTACATCATAAAATAGGTAGGGCTGTGCGATAAATCGATTTAATCCATTAATTCGAATTTGCCATTTATAAAGATTTAATTTTGTGAAAATCGAGATTTTTTTTTTCCTCACCAGTGCRTCCTTTGGGGCTTCTGTAGTTCAGAGGTCACCCCACCTGTCCCTCAAGATGCTTGGTACATGACATGACAATATGACAGCTAGCAGAGAGGATCTACTTCCCAAAAAAAGGCACTGTTTCTTCAGTTTTCTAGAACTGCTTAGGTTTTGCAACCTCAGACTTGGAGCAACGAACATCTCATTGCAAAATCTGTTTGAAGGCTCTTGCTACAAAAAGCAGGAGTACAAGAAATTTGTTTCGACACCTGAAACAGAGGCACTCCGTTAAATGGGAAGCAAAATCGATTAAAATCGAAAATCTAATTTGGAATGAAAAAAATCTGAGATTTTTTTTGGGCCATATCGCCCGGCCCTAAAAAATAGGCTTTATTTAATCAGTCATTTCTATTAATAAACACTAGTGATCAGCTTTTGCACATTTCATGTTTTCTTTAATTACCCCTGAAATACGTTCACAAAATCACAAACTTAACTGAAAATATACAGGGTGAGTCAAAAGTCACAGGACACCTTTTATTTCATTAAGACAAGGGGAAATAAAATATCTGAGTACTCCAATAAGTAATGGGTGGTCTAGAACATGTCACCACCTCAAAAGGCACCATGATGGATCAAATTAAAAGGGTTGTGCTGTGGCTCTTGACTCACCCTGTGTATAATCGTAAAACTAAACATCTGTGTATTAAAACACATCACATGAAACAACATATGTAGTTCGTGTCTGCAGTAGATGAAAAAAGCAGAACCAAAACAAAAGTTTATAACTATTTTTAAAAGCTTTTAAGCTCTCTTTGACCAGTGGCTACATGAATCCATCAATTTAATTATTAATCCATTCACCCATCAAACCCATGTGAAGTTGAATTGAGGAGGCAGGGCAGCAGGTAGCAGAGTCAAATCTAGACATAGTTCTCCCCAGCAACATCCTCCAAGTTCACATTGGGGGATTCCAACATATTACCAGGTCAGATAGGACAGTATTTCTGTTGTGTTTTGGGTCTGCCCAGAGGGCTCCTCTCTTAAAAAGCACACCTGAAACACCTCAAAGTGAAGGCGTTCAGGAGGAATGATAAACAGATGCCCAAACCACMTCGACTGAGTCCTTTCTATGAGGAGGAGCAGGGATTCTACACCAAAAATCTCCTGGGAGAAAGAGCTCCTCATCCTGTCCAAGTCCTGCTACCCTACAAATTATGTTCTTTTCATTTATCTGAGCTTGCTCATTTGGAGATGAAACGTATCTCTTGTAACATTTAGATCAGAAAAATCCGGAGTTTAGCCTTTTCACTAACATCCTTTTCTACTCTCAGAGACTGAAACAACCAGACAAAATTAAATTTAATGAATTGTTTGCCATGTAATAACATTGCTCATCTAGGGGTTACTGACCTGACACAGCATCGTAGAAGTCATCTTCAGTGAGGGTAGAGAGGGTAGGTGATCTCCTGAGATTACTTAAGGACTGTCTGAGTTCTTGACGCTCAGTTGCCAAAGTTTCTAGAGCTTCTGTCAGAGCCTTGTTCTTTTCCTCCTCCTGCTCTACCTTTAGGCTCCACACCTGTAAGCACAGGACAAAAAACAGTTAAAACACAGACATGACAAGGATCTGTTCATTGATGCTAAACCAACGTTTTACCGTATGTTTGTTTGAACAGTAAAACCATTATTACTTTCAAATTCGTAACTGGAGTTTGAGCCACGGCGCAGTAATGATCTGCTTATTCAGCTGCCACAGTGCGCGTGTCCTGGTGGTGCTGGTGGCAGGTCATTGTTTTAAACACTGCAAACTGATCTAGTTTCTATCTTGGTGGAACCATACACCCCAGTTTCAGAAACCTCTGTGGTCCAGGATTAGGTGTCCATTTTCAGAGCAACCTGAGCGAGGCCACTGTAGGACACGACAGATCAACATTTCCTGTCGTCTGCAGCCGATGTGCAACACGTACTAAATAAACCAAAAAGTCTAAATTAATTACGTTTTTAATCTTATGCTGTTACTAAAAATAAACATATTTACATCTTAATAAAATTACTTAAACTAATATTTTTTGTGGCAAAAAGTTCTCTGAAAACAAACAAAGAGCTGTGATCACAAAAACTGGAGCACATTCTCGGCAGCTGAAAGGTCTTTCTGAGTAACCTTGAAGGATGAGTTAACGTAACAGGAGCTTGTAAATCATGGTGTAAATCAGAGACTGCAAACCGAGGCCTGAGTGTTCGATTGAAATTGAAAAGCTCAGTCTCCTCTCTCATACAACCGCAATAGGTTTCATTAATTTTATGCCACCCGTCACTGGGTCTGCCAGTACGTTCAAGACTGAAAAGATTCATAGGCCAAGATAAGCTTGTATTCATTTGTACTCTGGGCTTAATTTAATTTAAAGTAAATCTTTGTTTCTTAAAAAAATTACTTTATTACTTTCACATTACTTAAAATTGAGGTTTTTACTGTAGTACACAGTATACAGAGGTCCAAGGGAGTCCATGCTTCAACACAACAGGGCTGATTTTAGCAGCAAAACGAAGGCATGCTAAATATTACAATGGTGGTCATTATCATTTGACTAACCAGAATCCTGCTTAGAATTTGGGAACTGAATACCAGTATGATAAAATAAGTCTTTTAAAACTTCCAAACATCTATAAATCACTGTGGAACATCTGTGGCCCAGAATCCTAACAAGCACCGAGCTTTCAGGCAGTTCCATTAGACTGCTGTAATTCCAAATATAGATTTGGCCACAAGCTGCAGGGAAAGACTAATTAAACTGTACCAGGCAGATTTTGGTAGAAAGGCAAAAGATTAACATTCCACACATATTTTTTAGTTTGAGAAACCAAATGAATAAAAATAATAAATGACAGAATGAATTATTACCTGTATATGTGGCTCATCTATTTTCCTTTCACCTAAAGTCATTATGAACTTATTAGAAATATTCCACCCAACAGCTGTTTCTTACTTTATCTGGCTGATCTACCAAGTTATACATTGCTGTACTACTGCAGTGACCTGATTAAGAATGTCATCTTTGTAGATGTGATCGGTCACATGTGACAAATGGGTCAGAGATAAATATTTATTTGCTGATTAATCTTTATTAAAAGATCTACCACTTACAGACTGCTAATCTGTTTGTTAATAGTAAATAAACCTGCAAGAAGTAGGAGAACTGGAGATTTTGAACTCAAGCTGAATTTATAATTTTCTAAAAATAATTTATAATTGTTTTATGAAAGTGTTTTTGCTGCCAGTTTTGTCCGGAGCACTCTTGTAAACGAGATTTTTAATTGAAATGAGTTTCTCTACTGGTAAAATAAAGCATTAATAAATCATATCAACGGTAGTCTTTAGAAATTGCTGCATATGCTTAAGTAATTCATATTAATCTATTATTGATATGGGGTTAGGGGTTTTGCATTGTTATAAAAATAAATGTACGGTAGAGGGATTAGTTTTCCCTTTAATATATTTTTAAAATGTGCACAAAATTAATCAACACGTTTTAACTGCTGTGTAGTGGCAAAACTGCAGGACAAGTTTAATACATTTCTTACTTTTTCTTTAAACCATGCAAATTATTTTTTTCTTTGAAACAGAGATGCAACTTCAGAGTGGACATCCGGATTCTAACCCCTCCAATGTTTGTCTTTAAAAAAACAAACAAAATATTTATGGTTTGCCTTCTGTAAGACTGGTGCTGCAGTCAATGCTCTGAAAAGATGAACTGACTAGATTTATTGAACAAAATTTGTAGGGCTTAGGTTTGTATTAAAACACTTTTAGTGGAAGAARAATGGAGGAAAAAAACATCTTGAGTATCCAGTTAGACAATTTTAACAAATGATAATGGTTGATGATGATGTATCCATCAATGAAAACCATTGAAAATAAATATGTTTCAATGATTTTTCTAAGTAAATATGTGGGATGTGATAAAATCATCTCCCTGTGTAGGAGCCCATGTTTTCACTCCTAGTCCCAGGCACTTGGCACACGAGCCCATCTACTGTTGTGCAACAATCCCAGCCAGCTCTTTTATTCTCTCTACATCCTCTCGCCTGGGCACAAACTGTGCTATTTTAAGACTTGAGACTCTATGCTGTAGCCCGAGAGGGACGCTTCTTCTTGGCCAACACCCCAAAGGGTAGATGTTTTAATTTGCTCTCTGCTGAATAAGGAGGAAATCTCAAAGGGAAAAACATTAATTAAAAAAAAGAAAGAAAAGGGGCTGTGTTATAAATGTAATTGTTTATGTCTGGAAGCCAAGAAAGTACTRTGCCCATGACTAAAAGATCAGGTTTTTATGCACGTCTGTGGTCTTACAAAGAGGAAATGTGAAGACAAGAACTCAGAAACACTCCCTTAAAACAAATCTCATTCAATTGACCGATTGATTTTTTTTATTTTATTCCCCCCACTTGTACCAGGAGCTTTAAAAGGGTGTCAGCTTTCCCCCCTGCATATTACATATTCATTTTCAATATAAACCCCTGTTTAAAAGTATACAGCCATTCTAATACCTTCACAGAAACAAACCCTGGCAGATCTGCTTATCTGCAAGCGATCTCAGGCTCTAAGCCTCCATTTGTTTTCCCGACAGGTGTGGAAGCATAATGCTTGACGAACACAGAAAACGCTGGGTCAATAAATCTGCGAGAGTTGTCTGTCTGAGCTGGTCTGCGCCTCGGTTTTTAATTAGACCGATGCACAAAAGTAAACTAGTAGCACATACAGTATTTCTCCACTTGAAGCRCCATTTATTTACCAACTAGTTGTCCTTGCGTGTATAAAGTGGCACTCTGTAACAGCTGCTGAAATAGGTCACATATACGGTGCTGAGGGGCAAAACTGTAATTGCTGTAAAAGCCTTTGAACTTTGTATTGTGTTTCACTATTATACCATCATCCTGCATGCTAGAGTCTAAGTACTACAGCACTGTTGCATGCTGTGGGCACCAAAAACAAATGTGTAAGTGTCACTAGCGGTTGCATTTATGGCATGGCAATGAAAAAGTGGGATTAGACTTAATGCTGCTTAGTACCAGCAATCTCAGCAGTGTAGGAAATATAATCCAGTTAATGTGTGGATCAGAGCAGTGGATGCTGCATGCTTGTTAAGGCATTTCTTTCTTACACTATGAAGCTTTTTTTTTTTAATCATCTTGTCAAACCTTCTCTGCTAATAAAACGGCTATCTTCAGTCCTTTAATTGCGCTTTCCATAAGAATATCCATTTCAATAATGATCATTGGAAAACTTTCCCGCATGCCAGGATAAACTCRCAAAACAGTGTTGAATTTAAAGAATAAAATGAAGACAGAACAGTCATTCCGTTCTAATCGTTAACTAAAAATCTGTCATTTGAAAGCAAATTGATAAATAATACGTCTAAGACTTCTGTGCAATATTAATCTCCGTCTGTCTAAACTCTTTCTTGGACTGAATTCATTACTTAATAAGCTGATCTCATTAGAAAGATGAAATGGGCAGTGGCGCATGCAGCCGCACTTCAAACACACCCAATCTATCACACTGAAATCAGATAATTAAAACCAAAGGAATGGCCTTTACATAGTGATGAAAAGCCATCGGCGGTGCACATGCTTCAAAAACAGACAAAAACAAAGCTGCAGTAAACAATAAGCTACAAACGTCAGAATAAATCGACGCTCAACTTCAAACGCCTCACGCTAAGTCAGCTGGGATGAGCCCACAGCAAACAGTTTTGCAGCTGACGATAGAGAGAAAAGCCGAGGATAGAAAGCACGAGAAAATCTATTAAATCTTTTACCTGCTCCGACGCTGGATGAAAGCTCTGCCTCGGTCCCTTTCCCCTACGTGAGACTGCTTCGGCTTGTGGAAGTGAGCGTGTGKTTTCAAAAAGAGGGGGTGAAAACGTGCGAATACGTGAGCGCTTGAGTTCTCTCACTCAATGCACACAAAACCTATTCCAACAAAGCGGGAGCGTGAGGATCCAATTCCGAGGGTTTTACAGTGTGTGTGTGTGTTTGTGTGTGTTTGTGCGTTGTCTGCGTCTACACTGATTTGTAAGCTGAATGCAGACCTAAGCGTTAAAGCAGATCTCTATGTCCTTCCTACAGACATGCCAGTGATTATCACACCATTCCAGTACACCCTCCCCCCCACCACCATCCCAAGGGCGGAACACAGCCACTGAAGCAGGTGGACAGTGACACGTAAGCATGCATGTCATTACAAATCGGATTGGTACAAGGCAGTAAAGGGGAATGGACTTGKATTTTGTAATCATTCAGTAGAATACAATCAGCCAATAGGAAAACAACGTGGGTGTGAGTGGGAGAATCAATGAAATGAAATTATGTAGAGACTCGGGTTGGGCAATATCATGTGCAATTAATCATCAGAAACACTTCAATCGATTATTTTTTGGCACTTGACAATTAATACGATTGATGCCACCAGGCAGACTGACTGGAGGTTTCCCCGGTCAGTCCGTTCAATGCTCCTCTCTGYTTCAAATAAGAAAAAACATTTTTTTTTAAAGTTCTGTAATTTATTAATCATAACTCAGGTTTCACTTTGTCTGTCGACACAGTTTAAAAATTGATGTTTAGCTTGAAGTCAGCATTTTGACACAACTTGGAACAAATTTTTAAGGAGAGCAAATTTTTCCCACTAGTGTGATTTAAATTAGTCATGTGACTAGATGAAGAGGCATCTAGGGACTCCAGATTAATCATCATATTAATTGTTATCGGCTAAATACCACAATTAATTGTGATGAATTTTTTTTTACCAACATTGACCAACCCTAGCAGAGACAGTAAATTTTGCAATAAAAAAATTCCTTAGTTTTAGATTTGTTAAAAGAACAGTTGAGAGATTTACCCTTACCTCCTCTTGTTTTGACAGTAGTTCAAGGCAAAACTGTAGCGCCTCACAGGTTTTACTTGAAAGCTCACTCGTCTCTTTTGCTTTCAATAGAAGATCAGCAACRAGTGCTTTAAAATAAAAAAATACACAAATAGATGCATGTTAACCTAAAATGTTAAGTTTTCTCAAATAGGGATGCAATTCTCTCTCCAGTTTTAAAGCGACTTCTCAAAGAAAATTGGTTTTCTCTCCAAAGTGCATCAATATGTCATCTTGTTGTGAACTGACACCATATACTGAAAAAAATAATAATTCAAGCAAGAATTTATTTGAGACAATTTTCATTATTACCCAATATGATTAATTGGACCATTTAATTTATGTCCATAATTTATCCAAAAYGTAAAATTAAAAACATATTTTCATTATGATATTCAGTTTTAAGTGTGACAAAAATGCAGAAGTAATTTACTTCAATGATTAGATTAAATCTAAATAAATTAAGTTATTCTATTTGGTTGCTTTACAAGGTCAATAAATAAACAAAATAAACAAAAATAAAAAAATCTGGATACCAAATGAACTACAAGAATTTGATTGCTACCTACCAAAATGCTCCTCATTTTTCACCATGGATTCAAATATAGAGACTTGACTCTCCAACTTCTGCTGGTAGGCTTTGACTGCCTGAAAGAGCAGGGCACAAGAGAGACACTCGAGCTACGGAAACATCTGCAGTCTAATAAAAAGACAAACTTCTAGAAGTTGCAGGAACGCCAATAGATAAAACATAATTCCCTGTATTAAAAACAATAGTTTTTACTAATTATTTCTTTAATTAGAAACTATGGAGACAAACTGATGCCATAATCACAACATAGAAACAGAGAAAAAAGCTGTTGGGGAATGAAAGGAGGCATTGTTTACTCCTAAATGACTTGTGTGCATCTGACCTAAAGAAAAAAAAAATCAGCAACTCTCCCAAAACGTATAATTAATATTTGTATTAAACTCTWACACTACTAAAGGCAAAGGATGAGTGCTGCTTGAGTGACTAGCTTAAAAAATATCTCACCTGAAAAGCTTGAGCCAGGTTTCTCATTTCAACATCATCRGCATCATAAATATTAGGGTCTTGGGTGCAGTGACGAGTGCTGTAGCACGCATGCTCCTCCAACGCATCCAGCCATCTCTAAGCAAGCAAATATCAGAATAATTAACTGTGTGCAGACACAGGTAGTAAAGCATCAGCAGCAGGGATGGTTTTTATCTCACTTTTCTTGTTGCCAACGAGTTCATTTTTGATGGGACCTTAAAATGATACACAGWGTCATCGAAGCAGTGGAGCATGAAGAAGCAATGATCCCATGGTTTAACCTGGAATGACAAACAGGAGAGAAACACGTTTGCTGTTCCAAATATCAAMCATCATTATAATCCAGGTTGAGTCCAAACACAACTGAAATGTGTTGCTGCAGAATCAAAATACACACCAACAACTTACCATACAATAGGCTTGAGTAAGAGACTTCGATCCCTGCTTTCTAACACCAGCTCGGCCGTCAGCTCTAAAATATATAAATTACAAAAATAAGAATTAAAAAGCAGAAAACGGACTGTTTGACAGGACTAATTTTATTGCCTGTGTTTATTTAAAGTCTTGTAAGTGAACAGTGCTAATAAATGTCAGCTCACTCTTTGGGGTACCAAGAGATGGTTCCATTCTCTACGACCACCCAGTGAGATCGCCAGCCAAGAAAGCGTGAGCTCTGTCAAAGAGACAAGAACAAAATCATCATTAAAGAAATGTAAATACAACTCAGAAAAATGATTTATAATAAAGAAATAAATTTATAAAATCCCATGGATATACGAAGACAAATACTACACTCTACTATGCAATTTTCCACAGGAAAGTCTTGCCTCTTGATGCTGCTGTAGATGTTACGTAGATACAAACTGTCAGCTGCCTCAACAACCAGGACAATAAACAACATTACAAAGCAAATACTGTTCAGGAAATGTAACCAGGAGAAGAGAAATGCACCAAAACAAACACCAATCAAATGAAGCATGTACTAAAACAAGTGAAACCCATGCAGGACTATTCCCACAGGAAGTAAAGCATTGATTCATCAATTGATTGGGCAGGTTAAGTAAGCTAATGTTGGTAAAATACAGTATATGATTCAGTGTAGCACAAGATCCACAATAAAAAAAAACAGATTTTTTTAAACAATTGTTTATAACTTGATCAAAACAATGTTGGCATATGTATTTTTATGTTGCAACCATTTCTAAGTTTTACAAACCAATGACATGTAAGCCTTAAATAATCAATTTATTGAACTGTGAGAAGTCTTGCCCCCTAACAGATGGGTGTGTTACCATCAAATGTGTACGGATTATAAACTGAACAAAGAGAGCAGATGAGAAATCACTCCAACATCTGTGTACCTTCCAAAGAGGGCCCTCGACCTTCTGCACTCCACCCATCACATTCTAGAGAGACAGAGGAGAAAAAGAAAAAAGACTCAGCCTAGTTCACATTAAATTGAACACGCATGACAATTTTTTAAATTTCCTCAGCAGCGCAGACTGTGGCTTGTTTTCATTTGTGCCGTGACTATGCAAAAATCTTTCCTSAAGCTGTGCTTATTGGACGTCCAGCCCCGAGCGAGGACTGCTGACTTTTAAGAGTTTTCTTGCACAGTCACCAGAGCATAGAAAAAAAAGTGCTGAGAATTAGCACTCTTTGCATTTCAGACAATAAGCTGAAGACATATGGAGACATGAGGGCTCAAAATCAAATATAATTGTACAAAAATAAGAAACGCACTGATTGACTTAGTTGATTATATAATCAAAAAATAATCAAAGAAATTAGGCTATCATTGTCAGGAACTATGAAATAAACTAATTAATTAATTAATTAATTAAAATCATCACATCTAAAGTCACCAGCTCTGGCAAGATGGTGCTACTAATTTACACCTACAAAGAAGTGAATACATATGAAAATAATTATGAAAATAAAAAAGGTAAAAATGTGCAACTTATATTTTCTACAAACAATCCTGGTAAATCTAAGAAAATTGGATTTTACACATTATTGGGTCTCACCTTATCTTGAAAGGCTGCTACAACTCGTTTTAGGTCATCAGTATGAACCAGGTCAAGTGCTGTCTGATCTGAGTGATCAATAATAATAATGAAAATCTTCTCCTGGATAACTATAAAGAACATGATTAATGACAAACCTCTGTTGTTCCTAATATCTGGGCTGGCTCCAGACTTGAGCAGCTTTATAATGCACTGCTTCTGCCCTCTGTAGGCCGCACAGTGTAAAGGCGTATTCCCCAAGRAATCACTGCAGTGGATATCTGGAGCCTCTTTTCCACTTAGCTGAAGAACAGAGGTYGGGTGAACCATGGCAAACAGATTCTGACATTTATTTCCTATTTTCACTTGAAACAGGAGTTCATTTATGCTTGGTGAATTCAGCTTACCATTAAAATTAACACACAAAACAGTTCAAAAAGTAGCAAACGTCAGAAAAATCTAATTTAAAATAGAACAACTGGTCTTGCTTTCGGTGTTTAAGACCCAATTCTGAGAATCGAACATGAGATCTAAAATCTCAAAGCCAACTGGCATTTGTGAAAGCCACTTCAGTATGACCTATTTCAGAAGGCAGACAGGCCCTCGAAAAGTGTAATATATTCTCCACAAAGTTCTCACAAAGGTCAGACGCTTACCAATTTAGACAGAGTGGAGAGATCCCCTTCTCTAGCAGCTTCCAGAAGCTTCTCCTCCCGTCGTCTCATCTCCCTCCTCTCTGCAGCTGCACAAACCAAACAGTGCTTGAGACCAAAGACAGCTGAGCTTCTGTAATGAGAAGCCAAAGAACAGGCTTGGGAAAACAAAGAAAAGAAAACTTGTGATTTTTATACCTTCCAGCATGGTAATGATTTCATCATCTTCTGTGACATCTTTGGGGATCTGCGCCGTCCCATTGATTATATTGGCACAGGCGGCGTACCGAAGCAGCAGCAGGACAATCTCCTTTAGGAGTCCAAAAGAACAAACAGAGTGACCATCACTTATCAGTTGATTTTCCTTGTGGTAGATGAGTAAATAGAATACAGGAGGTGGCTTTACTCTGATCGTACCTTTCTTCCAGCATAAGCTGCTTTGTGTAGAGGTGTGTCACCCAACTTATCCTGTAAATTCACATCCACCCCTGCCTGCAAATGAATGATTGGAGAGGGAAATGTTAATGTTTTTTTCAAAATTGTTTATTCATTTCATTTAAAACCAAAAATTTTTATATACATTAAAAACAAAAGATATACACAACATATATACACCAAAAAAATTATATATATATATATATATATATATATATAGTATACAATATAAACAGAGCTTTATCATTGAATAATTCCCTTACTTTATACAGTAATCCAACAGATTTAGCTATTTATGTTCTTAAGTAATTCACATTAACTCTCCATGTCAGCCCTTCATCAATGATAATGCCCAAAATCCTTATCTCACTGACTCTACTAATCTCAACACCATCAACTTTAAATGGAAAATCAATAGTTTTCTTTTTTTATTACTGAATATCATGTAATTGGTTTTATCCAAGTTTAGCAACAATTTGTTAAGTTTGAACCATGTTTGTATTTTTACTGATTCTGTTTGTATCCTTTCCAACATCCGTTCAATATCCCTACCCAAACAAAATAAATGTAGTGTCATCAGCAAACAGAACACATTTAAACAACCCTGACACATTTACTAAATCATTCACATACAAAATAAACAGCTTTGGTCCAAGTATAGAACCCTGAGGAACTCCACATGTGACATTACTGAGTTCAGATCTTATATCATTTATTTGCACAAACTGTTTCCTATTTTTCAAATAACTAGTTACCCACTGCAGTGCTGGTCCTCTAATACCATATTTATTTAGCTTTTCAAGAAGAATTGTGTGATCAATTGTGTCAAAAGCTTTCTTTAAAATCAACAAAAAACACTAACACAGTACTGTTTTTGGTCAACAGCAGTTATCTGTTCAATCAATTCCATAGAGCAATTGATGTCGAATTGTTAGCTCTAAAACCATACTGACTGTTACTTAAATATTTTGTTTATTAATAAATTTGTCTAATCTGTTAACAAATAATTTCTCTAAAATCTTTGAAAACTGAGGTAACCAGGATATTGGTCTGTAATTGTTGAACATACATTTCTCACCATTCTTGAAAAGAGGGATTATTTTAGCTACTTTCATGTTGTCTGGAATATTCCTGTTTTAAATGTTAAATTACATATATATGTAAACGGTTCAATCACATAATTCATTTTTTCCTTTACAAACATCATGTCCATGTTTGCAAGTACTCAATGCAAAAAACAGCTTGAGTAGATTTATCACCCACCATGTAAAAAGCCAAAAGGTAGAAACAATAATGTTTTTGCCTGTGTCTGTCTGTCACAAAGACATTTTATAGCTCAGTGAAAATTTTAATAAAACTTGCAGGTGATGGCGGCGACTACAACACATATTTTGAGCTTCAACAGCTTGCAAATAATGTGTTAAAGAGTATTTAAAGTCAACTTAGTGTATTAGTAAAATATCTCACATCTCAGACTTCAATAGCGTGCAGGAAATAATCACTGGATGTACATCAACTWCAACTGATTAAGATTTTTAACAAAYGGTACAAGTAATAGATGACCTTAAAGGGTCTRTGACATCAGATTTTTGTAATAAAAATTAATGYATTTTTGGAAAGATAACATTGATAACATGTTGCAAAACAAATTGCACGCCGCTGAAATGGACGGTTGTTGAGATATTTGCATGTGAAGAACAGGAAGTGATGTCAAAGGGGAATGGCTGCATGTAAACACAGCGTTGTAACRAAAGCTAAAAACACAAGACTGTGGAGAAGAATCTGATGTTTCTTCAGATTATTTTGAGTCGCTATCAAGAGAGACAAAGAAGAGTTAAATTTCAAGTAATTTTGTTTTAATAAACAAAGACCAGAGAGTTTATTTTATTAATGAGTTCCCCTTTGATTTCACTTCCTGTTTCACTTTGGCTGAGCCAAATTCAAAAGACAATATGCCAGTTATGTGACAAAATGGGTAAAATCATGTGTACTATGCCTATTTTCTTCAGTATAAAGATGCTTTCTTTGACTTTTTGTATTTGAAGGATACGCATGTCACAGGCACTTTAAAAAAGGCTGCATTTCTTCATTTCTACAGATAAGGCAAAGTTTGGTGTGGTAGTAGCTGACTGTCATCTGTATAACATAACACAAGCACTGCTCATATAATCTCTGCATAAAACTGTATATTATATATTAGATTTGTTTATTTGTTATGATTTTTCCCCCATGACCCACAGGTCAAATTAATTAAATTTTCTGCAAGYAATCATTAGATGTAAATCTACATCTGATCAACCTTTAGAGCAGATAAACTTAAAATGCCTGCCACAGCTAGCATGGTTTTAAGCAATTTTAAAAATACTGAGCTAAAAAAATGATGTATTTGCTCAGAGTCAATCAAAGCACGAACTGATCGCAGCGTTTTGCAAGACCACATCACCATTCTTTTAGAAGTTTGATCAAAACGCATACTCCTCTTCATTTCTCAACATAATGATCTAAAACTTTTAACATGAAAGGCAGTGGATGATGGGCATTCCTCTCACCAGGCCTTCAATACAAACTCATAGAGCTCTCACCTTTAATAACTCTTCCACCACATCCCTGTGACCAGAGCTGCAGGCCAGATGGAGAGCTGTCCATCCTGAGGTGCTTTTAGACCTGGCTGCAGTCAGAAAGAGGGAAATCATCACTCTCCCAGCTGTGAAAGCCCCCTCCACACCCRCCCCCTCCTCTCAGACTTACATCTGCAGTTGATGTTCAGCGAGCTCTTCTTGTCTGTTCTAGTCTGAAGCAGCTTCTTGATGAGAAGACAGTTTCCTTCTTGAGCGTGGAGGAGAAGCTGGTCGTCTTCTGAGTCTTCCTCCATGCCTGGACTTGATTGGCACTAATTAACCACTGTAAAACACAGAGATTATATAATACTCATAAAGGGTCCAACTTGCTCATTAAGTCAAAATAAGTCGTGTTTTTAGTCGATAGGAAGACGTTTTATTATGAATACTTACTATTTTGTTGTTAAAAGACAAATAAAGGCAAATTAAAGGAGCTAAACATTAGCTAAAACGAGAAGGCTAAACTCTCTCCAAGTTCCGACTCCTAAATTTATCCAGCTTTTGGCAGCGACTCACGTGCTCAACACTACAGCTGAGGGCTCGGCGGTCACGTGACCTCACACAGCTGCTAAACCTGTTTGGAGCAGGGGCGGAGCTACAACAGCTGGTGACGTAACCCCTTCCCACACAAACCTGCAAGCAAACAAACAGCTCATATAATAACAACAAATACAAATATATATTTATATTTATCTATGTTCATTTATAGAAATATTCTTGCGCTATATTTTTTTCTTTAGGTTAATAAAAAAATTTGGCGCTTAGCCTGGATCTTTAGTTTTAACTTTGGGTTTTTGACTCGTTTGACTGGTTCCCAGGTAGGAACAACTYTCAGATCACCATGATAACAGAGGATTTTCTCGTAGTTTCACTTGCYTGTCAGTAAGAAACAAAACCAGTTTGCTATTTTTGTTCTAAATGACATCCCAGACAGAAAACTCTAACTGTCACAGCATTTATCATTATACTGCCTGGTGTTGCACGATTTCTTAATGTTGAATTGTCTAATATAATAA
>NW_013952408.1:3392285-3399528 GCF_001266775.1 Austrofundulus limnaeus | reverse complement strand
CCATTTATTTTACACACATACCCTTTTAAATGTTCTGAAAATCAACATCAAAAACATAAATTAAACTATTCTTGGCTTATGATTTTTTATGACAAAATTACAAAACTGCAAAAAGTGTCGTCGTTTTTCAGTTTAAAGGAAATAATTTTGATCCTTTGCATTTGAGGAGCGATGATTGGACAACCAGCTTCTTCATGCAGCAGACCTGTTATATTTGGAATAATTTTCTGCCGCAGCCCCTCCACAAMCTCGCCTGAGTCTCATCTGTGCCTCATTGACTTCTTTATTTTTAGAAAAAAAAAAAACTTTTAAAAGCCTAACAGCAGCTATGTCAACACTGATGAGCCTTGCAATCAGGGCGCTCTTATTGCTGCTTGAATTACTGACTGAGAAATTATAATCAGAATGGTAAATAAATAGATCCTGAGGTATTTKCACCTTTCCCCCCCACTTTTATGACATCTGTGTGTATTCAGAGATTATTTGGACCCGCAGCTCTAAATGCCTGTTATGCATTTATCCTTTCTGAAAAGATGAACCATCTTTATCTCAAACAAAAGAGGGTAACGGAACCTTTGCTTTACCTTTTCTAATGTGAGTTTTTAATTAAAAAAGAATTCTGAAATGCTCATTTAGAAGTTACCTAAAGGAAATCTCAATGTAATAAATACCCTTAATTTTTCATGCTAAGCACAACACATTATTATTTTGTGTATAGACTGCAATTTAGCTTCATGGCAACAGAATACTGGGGTTATTTAGGGCTTTTTTTAACATTAGCTTTTCTGTTTCATTCAGTATGTGAGTTCCTGTGGCCAGACTGAGAAAAAAATATAAAAGGTAAGGCCCCATTGCAAACACTGTGCTTGAAATATATTGACACATATGATGCAGTTTATTTACAAAGTTTCAAAGKGATTTTTCCAAAATTGCAGCTGTGAGATTGTTGTCCTCACATTTTTCTTTTTCATTTCCCATGCATAAAATCAGGAATGAAAATGTATCATGCTCCTTCTATGCACATATTATTATTCATTGTTTATTTCTTTCTTTTGCTTTTTCTTTTTTAGAAAAAAGCTACCATTTTATTGTTCGGGACATGTTGGGAAGAGACAGTTCTGCTGTGATTTGTGAGGGCAGAAGACACAGRAAAGCTGGTTTTACAAACTCTTTTGTGTGTCTTCTGGACAAACAAGCAAACAAATTTAAAATAATTGAAACGTGTACAAAAACTAATCAAAGCTATTAAACAAGTTAGTGCAACAGCATGTCCACTTTGAGTTTGTGTATTCTGCATGAGACCGCTTAATCCAGAGTTGGCCAAATTTCACTGCGAGGTTGTGGCAAGAAAAAAAAACTTTATTTTATTTATTTATCTTTTTTTTTTATCTTGGTTCATGCAAACTCATTGTTTGAACAGTTGCCTTTACAAGTCTGTTTACACRAGATTTCATCAAGGGCCAGACTGGAAAGATGAGGAAAACAAATTCAAAGACAACAAATCTTGGTATTTGTTTCAAATTATCACATCATAATTAYAAGGAGTTGTAGATGGCATCTACCAGTTGTGCGCATGCATATTCAAATAAAAGAGAAAAACATAAACCTGATTTTTTCCCCCTGATTTCAGTCCCAGAGAAAAAGGGGAAAAAAAGAAGAAAATAAAAGAAAATCAGGACCAATTTTGCACCAACTGGTTTTAATCAAAACAATCAGGCACTGAATTAGTGTTTTGTCAGAGCAACATGTCTGTTTTTCTAACACAGTTTRGTTCAGGCAACACAAATGATTCAAACAAAAATGTGTATCTTTTTGCTTTATAATAACTGGCTCATTTATTGCAATACRCAAATTTAATTCATTCACACACACTTTCCTATGGAGCAGCACGGTGGTGAGGTGGAGCTGTCGTCTCTCAGAAGCTTGCAAGATGGCCTCCCAGCCTTGGAGCCTTTCTGAGTGGAGTTTGCATGTTCTCTRTTTGCATGTGTSRGTTTTCTCRGTGCTCTGGTTTCCTCCCACTAAACAAAAGTTAAGTTGACTGGTAACTCTAAATTGTCCCTGGGTGTAAATGTAAATRGTTGTTTGTCTCTATGTGAGCCAGCAATTGACTTGCAGTCTGTCCAGGGASTCCCCGCCTCCCTCACATACAGTAGCCTCTGGATATACAGGCACCAGCTTCCATCACTTGGAAAGGAAAAGCGAGTAAAAAAATGGATAGGTGGAAAAGTTTACCATTTTATGTCAGTTGTCTGAAATATATCATATCTCATCATAAAAATAATTAAAACTCTGTAATTAAATGTGACAAATGCTTTCCTTCAGGGAATGATAAAGTTTTAATTAATCACTTTATCACATTAGTTACTTGTACAACTCAGTGTTCCTATATTAGCAGTTTCATGGCCTTTGTTTTGACATACATTATGCCAAATTTCAACACAGTGGTTTTTCATGATTGTTATTAATGAACAAATTTACTAAACAACAAATTCTTCTTTTGCACACTAGATGGAAGCATATGCTGGAGGAGGTGAGGTCTGCGCGAGTCGGSAAGTTAACATTTTGAAAGTTTCTGCCAGAAGCATGGTGATAAAATTGGGTGGAGAAATCGTAATCAGGTATTCACACAAGAAGTGTTTTAATCATCTTTGTGTAAATGCGGCTCTGCCTTTTTGTTTAAAACGTCGTTTATACTAAACATTCAAGGTTTGGTTTGTGGAAAAGCATTTTTTAAAACTAYYSAAGGTCATTTTGTGTGTATCTTTGAAAGGCCTTGCTGCTAGCATTTACGTCCCCTGAGGCACGAGCATATTTGTGAGGGGAGGTGATGGGAGGGCACCCAGTAATGAAGGTGAATGTGAGGGGAGAACTTCAAAGATGAGTTACAATAGTCACCTGTTGCAAAGATAAGCTACACTTTCCATGCCTATGTTTGCCAGGGTCTGCAGTGATACACAAAAGAGCCGCAGGGAGTAGACAAAAGAACAAATATCTAATGGAATAGATTTGGGGACTGAATTAAATTCAGAGGTAGCGCCACTAAAAGTCTGCTGTTTGGGTATGAATAGACACGGCGGCATTAGTCATCTATAAAATGTGTCAAGAAGTCAGCGCTTTGTTGTGGGAGTTTTCAAAGCAACATGAGAACGAAGCACAGAAGCGGCTGTGCATTAACTGAGATGAATCCATTAACATCAGAATTCATGTAAGGGTGACAAAATAGGCAAATCATAATGACTATACCAAGCAGGAAGTATTCTGAAATACCAAAAGAGCWATACTTCAAACCAATGTTTCTTACTTTTTATGCATGAGTTTAACAAATGCAACTTAAAGTGTAGTAYTGGCTTTTAGGAAAACTCGTGACAGGTTTGGAAGAAATGGAAAACACTACTTAAGACATTCATCAAAGCACATTCATCAGATCACGTCTGGCGAGGAGAAAAGAAGCGCRCTGGGCTAGTTCCTGCTAATTAGCATGGCAATTATTGTAAGCTGTCACAGTTCTTAAGCAACAGGGTGGACTGCGTGTGCTCCAGTGCATAATCCCTCACAAATTACAAGATAATGGAGGCAAAGAGGGGCCACAGCTTCAAAAGGAACCAGAAGATAGAATCCCCAGCAGGGCCCTCCGAGGGACAGACACAGAAAGACGGCGAGCAAGCAAAAGGTGGGAGGAAAAAGGACAGTGTGTAGTCCTTTCACAAAAACCCAATTCTGCGCTGGAGAGGTTCTTTTAACCCCTTCTCATTTAAGTGTTCCAAAGAAAACTTTGCTGAAAAGATGTTCTATAAATGATTATTAAGTTCTATGTAATACCACCTCCAGAAGCATTTTGAACATGAGCCTCTGATGGTTTATGGACCAACAGTTTCTCTTCACTTCAGTCAAACATGAAATTACATCCTAAACATTACCAAAGGCTATAACCTGCCACTGCAGCAACCCCTTTCCCCCTCCACGCATAAACAGGTCGGCATTTCAGAAGGAATAAGGAGAAACACTTGTAAAAAAAAACGACGGTCAAGCACGCTGAATATTTTGTGATCAGAGAGCAAATGAATCAGCCGAACCCCATTAGGTCTCAGTTAGCGGGAAACACAAGCAGGATTGGAGTAATGAGTGTGGAGAGGCTTTAGTAAATGCTTTTGAACACAGCAGTCTCTGCTGACAAATTAGTTTTGACAACAATTGATGGAAAACCAGGCAGGATATATATATATTTTTTTTGTAATATCCTTACTCACTCAATCAAAGCGCCTAAATTAGATGGAAAAAAMACAAAAAATATTAGATCTGGATGACACTTCATAGCACTCCATTTCGGGCTGTTGACACCAGCTGAAAATATCATGGAAAAAAGAATTGCAAGTCATATTATTTGTGTAAAATCTTAATTTGAAACACAGTGAGTTAATGTTTCCTCACAACCACTGGGAAGCAGCTTGTCAATCACACATTAATTATATTGTAAAGCATTAACATCTCCATCTTCTATTGCTTATCTGTAGTCGGGTCACGGAGGCAACAGCAGAGAAACCCAGACATTTCTCTCCCAGGAGACGCTCTGCAGCTTCTCCTGGGGGATCCCAAGGCTTTCTCAAGCCAGAGAGAATAAATAATCCCTCCAGCSAGGTTCTGGATCTGCCACAGTGTCTCTTTCCAGTGGGACATGTCTGTAAAACCTCTAAACGGAGGTATCCAGGAGGCATTGAAATTTTACTGTATATAGGACAAATGCATTATTTAAAATAAATGTTTACGCCTTAAAGGGGCAATATTATGTGCTTTCCTAGCCGATATTTCAATTTTATACTAAAATAAAATAAYTATGTCACATTTTCAGCTTATGAAAGAGCTAAATATTGGTAAAAATCACCAAAACAATTTACTTCTCATCTTGACAGTTTCTAAACGTCTTGAAATAGGTCTCTGTTTCTTTAAGAAAATCCAACCACTTAGGTCACACCCATTTCAGCACATAGCCTGCCAGAGTTGCGAGCGGGTGGGAGGAGGGGGGCACTCCACCATGAAGAAGTCTGGCTTAAAGACATCCCAGGGGAGGGGTTTGTCCCAAAAGGACACAACCCAGAGGCGTTTCTGGTCCCAAAAGGCGTTTCTGGTCCCAAAAGGCGTTTCTGGTCCCCACCTGTCGTTTTGCTCCTAAGCACGGTTGCCTAAAAACGCTGCAGAATTTCTCAAACATGCATGAACGAGTCAAAGCAAGGCTGTAGGCATGTTTTTATGAGAGTATAACATTATAACATGATTTAAAATTCAAAAAAGTTGATTTTACTTGATATCACCCCTTTCCTGCCATCTTGATTGCCAAAGTTTGAAACAATAATTTCATGTGATCTGTTGTATGTGTTACAAATGACTCTCAAACTGTGTCTTAATATTTGCCAAACTGACTGAGCTTTTGTCTTCAGTGCTGGGCATAGAATAACACTTTAATCATGATTAATTTCAACATAGTTTTAAGATAAATTGCAGTTAAATTAAATTACAACTCAAATACGTTTAGAGCATTTCAAAGGTATTGTCAATGCATTTTCAAAAACTTTTAACAAATAAGGCAAGGCAAGGCGGTCTAACTTTCATTTGTCTATTTTTCTTCCACACACTGCGCCCAGCCATGTCTGCAAAAGCCTCCCTCTGTTTGTTACGGTGGTTGAATGGTACCGGCGTATGATATTTCAGGCTCGAACTACGCCGGTGGWAAGACAGTCCAGCATTGCAGTACTTACAGATAACTTTACTTCCAYCCTGCCTGCTGCTGTGAAGTGGGAAAAAATGGTGCATCCCTCCCATGACCATTGGGTTTGTATTTGTGTTCATTTTCAGTGATCAACAGACATGGGGGTGGGGGTGGGGTGGGGGTATTATGCATTTTCCAGGCACATAGTTCAATTTTATATTATGTTACTTTCAGTTATATTGAAAATGCTGTATTTATCAAAAATAAATTTGACTTTGCATTATAGCCTATCTAAACACCTTGAAATTGGCCTGTGTCTCTATAAAAACCTTTTAMCATTTCCCACACTCCCACTTCAGCATGTCTTCACAACAATGCTTCACAGTAGCTGTGTTTCCATTGACCATGAAAATGCACAAATTAGAATTTCGAAAATAAATTTGCTCAATGGAAACACGTCAATTTTGATTAAAACTTCCTTTGTTTCGACAAAATATTTTTGCAGTAGAATGAGGTGGTTTTTCGGCCATATCGAAATTGGTGTGTTTTACAAAACTGCAATGGAAACACTTTTTTCACATCACGGGAGTCACGTCAATTTTGATTAAAACTTCCTTTGTTTCGACAAAATGTTTTTGCACTAGAATGAGGTGGTTTTTCGGCCATATCRAAATTGGTGTGTTTTACAAAACTGCAATGGAAACACTTTTTTCACATCACGGGAGTCACGTGATCAACAGCTAGCTGTTTCTACTGGCAAAAAGACAAAGAAGACAACAGGAAGTAGAAGTAGAGGTAAAATCACCAAAGTTGTAAAAGAAAGTAGTAAACTCGTTGACTACAATTTCCAAAAAAACTCCACATATGTAGCCGCTCCCAAGGGTTTGTTGCTTGAAAGCCTCGATAAGATGCTGACATCTCCCCTGATGATGAGCGCTAGTGCCATGGTAGCAAATGCATCCATTGCCGCCATGTTTGTAATGGCATCGCGAGAACAAACATATTCTCGTGTGACTTTAATAGCATTTCTTACTCAATGGAAACACCGCAATTGTGAAACAGTTTATTTTTTCGACATCAATAAAGTTGTTGCGCACATTTGCAATGAAAACACAGCTATAGACTCTGGACTCTGGCGGGGACTAGGGCGGGTCCTAGCATGGACACCCACCCTCAATGTCACCGACTCCACCCGGCCCCATCTCATGTGTTATCTGACCTAAGCTCCCTCCCCTGCCCCAGGCTGTCTTGCTCTATTGCAAGTCGGGTTTTTTTTTGTGCATATGATCTTAAGTTTCTGATGTGAACATAGGATCAGAGCAATTTTTTAAACTCAATTTTCCTATTGTGTATTTCCAGCTGTTAAAGGTAGCGCGACCCCTGCTGGTTGCCACATGACCTGTTCACCTGTTCCCCCCAAGGTTTGCCATGTGTGTCTTGAATGGGTGCTCTTAACTGTAATTTCATTGTGCTCTGTACAATGACAGTAAAGGCATCATCATCATCATCATCATCATCATCATCATCATCAATAATAGA
>NW_013952408.1:3381095-3391693 GCF_001266775.1 Austrofundulus limnaeus | reverse complement strand
TTTTGACATATTCTCCACTTTTTTAGGATTTCTCTGTATAAGTCAACTTGATATTTAAAACAAGCCTCAAACCCAGTGTGACACAGATATGAGATTTAAAATGCTCAGTTRACCATTCACTTTAAACGTGACTCATAGCCGACACAGCATTGTCTCATGTTCACTGTCTTCTGTTTGAATGAAACGTGGCTGGCACTCAGGTTCAGTTGTGTGGGGGGAAAAATGAATGCATGTCAAAAGACTTGAGTATTATTCCAAAATAAGCGGTGCAACTTTACAAAGTAGACATGGGGTTATTTTGGAATGGGTWTTTTTCTAATAACTTTGAACAAACTAATTGTACCGAAACATATTCATTCAACCATATAATAAAAATGATCAAAGCAGCATTTCGGTGGAAATGAAAAAAAGATAAGTACTTTTTCCATTGTGGTGGAAGGGAGCTTTGATAGCAAATTATCCAAACAGCTCAAAATGTTTTGCATGTAATTATTGTGTTCTTGTTTGGACAAAAGCCTCCCGTGTAAATACAGTACCTGCTTGTTCACAGCTATGAGTTTCTGGACGTGAAGGCTTAGGAGAAGAGAGATAGCATTATTAACCGGCTTGCAGCTTTTGAAAATGAGATAAAAAATTTAACATGTGAGAAAAATAAATAAATAAATAAAATACTGTCACGATGAGGCACACCCATAGCATTTCAATGAGCTTCTGTGGATCTCCAGCATAAGGTAAATGCCAGCACCCTTCCTCTTCCAARCAGCTCTGCCAAAACAGGCGCCGAGGCTGCCGAGCCGTCCAACCACGAGTTCAACTCCCTCACTAATGATCAGCATCTATTATGTAAACTGTGACAGCTCTGATGTGATGAGAACACAGAATACCAGGGGATCAGGCTTAGTCCCAGCATATTGATGCAGCCCCCTCCCTTTTTTTTTTTTTTGTTTTCAGCAATTAGATTTTTTTCCCTCCTCTACATAAACACTTGGACAACTTTCAATTATTTGGACTGTTTAAACAGAACTGGGATCATTAGCAATAATTATCCAACTAAAACAAAATGTTAAACTGCACAGCCTGGTGTATAATATATTCCAGGGTTGTGACTCACGGCCAGAACATTTTCGCTTTTCACTTGAATTTACAAGCTAATGGGGCTCATCAAACTGACCAAATCATGTGTAAAATAATGTACTATGCATATTGCATAAAACAGAATCAGCTTAAAATTCAAAATATTTTTAGACAGATTACAGTGTTTTTGATCTGCACCCGTTGTTGTTTCAGCCTTCATGAGCAACAAAATGTAACAAAGCTGTCTGCTTTAAAACTGATTATGTGGATTTTCTGAAGCCAATTAGTTTGGTTGAAACTGCAACTGTTTTCTCCTTCTTGACAGATAAACAGGGATTAAAAAATCTATTTGTTTTGTTTTGACACAAATTAAGTGAAGATCTGGACAGCGTGATGACAGTAGATGACAAAAACTTTTAGATTATCCAAAAACTTTACCCAATTAAAACAGCATCGAGCTAAAGAGAAATGCTAAAAGCCAAAAGTGGACAATAAAGTTTTGCTCCCAGTCTCTGTGTGGTTGTCTGTTAGCAAAATATCTCACAAACAAACRCTTGCATTTGAAAAKTYAGCCAGTTTGAGGTAGCTGATATGAATGAGGCACGCTGAAGGTGTCAGCACATTTTCTAATCAAGTTCTAGTTTTAAAAATGTGTTAAAATATGCAAATGCCCTTCAGTTTTTTTCACTAAAAGGCATATTTTATTCAGTTTGGATTTCTTTTAACACTATCTGAAAAAAGTAAACTGTTCAGATATTGTTACATTTTGCTTTTCTTCTGTGTTTTGGTAATTTTAATGGACCAATAAATATTTCTCAGAAAAAAAGTCAAACCAAATCAGTTCAGTCAAAACAGAACTCAAAACTGCGGCTGCTTATAAAATTATACTTTATTATTGTGTTGAATCTTACAATATTTCCTAATTTCAAGGATAAAAATAATGATAAAGACAGAAGTTATGTGTTTCTGTTGATCTTTAATCAAACTGAACCACAGGTTTTATTTCAAACAGTGTTTGCTTATTAAATAATGTTTGATTGACAGGCAAACATTTTGAAACAGCAACACATTCAGTTATCTGTAAAGATTAGTTGAAAAAATGTTCAAAACAACATTTTGACCCAAAGTTAAGGTTTTACACAGTAATCATTACTAAATTATGAGTAAATTGATGAACCTAAATAATGTTAAAAGGGACAAATCATGCCAAATCCACTTTTTTAATTGTTAAATGCTTTTTATTTTGTATTTGGATTCTTTAGGAGTGCAGACAATATGCTGCGTAGATATCTTTATTTTCTGCTTGGGTCATATTTTGCAACTCGTTCAGTTTTCTCTATTTCCTATTACATCACAGTTTTTGTAATGGAGCTGCCAAATCAGGTCAAGACTTCACAACTACAGTTTGGTTGTCCACATTCTCCTCTCTGGGTCAGACTTTGGCTCTTGAACATGTGAGGCTGGATGACATCTTTTAGTTAATTTGCAAAAGTTTCTACAGTCGTAAACCTCTTTATCAAACTAGAATGGACAGGTCTGGGAGCTGGAAGGGGGTGGGATGTGAAGCACCTCATTTGGATTTAAAGAGACAGCGTCAAAACGAGTTTATCTGAGACACACCTCAGAAAAGGGGTGAAAGAGGGGCTTGTGGACTTACAGTAAGGATTAATTCAGACCAAAGCATTGYGGTTCCACTTTATATAGACCCCAGCTGAATGATTTAAATATGAAAAAGAAGGAATTAAACCCATGACTTGTCTCCTTTAAAACTCTTCAATTAACTTTTGGTAAAAAAAAAAMAAMAACAACTTGGAAACACAGATCAAATATTTCACAACCTGATTTCTGCTCTGATAAACAAGTAGATTTCAATCTGTTTTTTGGGAACATGATCTTAGAAGAACCTCTTCAAAGTCTTTAGTGAAGCGCTAACCTAAAGTTGCGCACCGATTTTATGGGTGAATCTTTGTGGTGATTACCGTAGACAGGCAGACGCACTCACAGTGTGATCGCATCTCTACTCCAAGTCAGCATCCAAACACAAACACTTGAGTGGCAGAGTGGTAGAGAGCCACAGCAGGGCTCAGGATAATTGGCAACACTAGAGCCTTTGTGTATCCTCCATGACACTGCTTTGTTTCTGAGTGCCCTCCATATTTAAATCATTCTCTGCTTTTGGATTTCCACATCTAGAGACTGCACCTGCTGAACCATCCTTGATTGGGTTTAACATGCGTGCTCTATTTGATCATATTTCACACATGGAAAGATAAATACAATCTGCTCTTCTGGGGGTGAAGTAACCCATGATTTGTATTTGMATTCATAGCTACAGTTCAAGGTCTGATCTTTGAGCTGTAATTTAACATGAATGTTGGCTAAAGCAAGTTTAATTTTATTCAAGAGCTTTTAGAGTTTTTTCAGTTGGTGTTTGCAATCCTCACAACGCAGGACGTTTTGAGTGAAAATATATTTATGACACTTTATTTATTCATATGTATAGTACGAATAAATAACATACTTAATTATTCATATATAGGATGTTAATTATTAAATATTAGATCATTAAAATAGGCTCGTAATTCTTTATTTAGATTTGATTCCAGTGCAGCTCGTTCCCTCTCCCTAACATCTCCACATATGTTAAGAATGATCTTTGTGTTTCACAATAAAACGTTTGTTATGTAAGAAAATACTGAATGTCTGAATTTGCAGTTTGTGCTAAAAAAAAGGACTGTTTAAACTAGATTAATACTTACAGTTCACCGTCTCAAAAACCAATAAACCCAAACTCAGCAGTTTTTTTTTTTTACAAAAAGTAAGGATTAGTATTTATACACAGACTGCAGCACGTTGTGCGCTCTGCAGAGAAGGTGATCGGCTGCAGCCTCCCATCTCTCCATGACCTGTACGTCTCCAGGACTGTGAGGCGAGCAGGTCGGATCACAGCTGACCCTGCTCACCCTGCACACAGCCTGTTCACACCATTCCTCTCAGGCAGAAGGTTTCGGTCCATTCGGACCAGAACATCCTGCCATAAGAACAGTTTCTTCCCCTCTGCCRTCAGACTCTTGAACATTTAGAACACGTGACTCTAAAACTCTGCCTTGGCCACTTTATCACTGGTTTCTTAAACAGCACGACTCTGACTATATTGTTTTTCTGGTCACTTTTATCATTGGATCTAACTGCACTACCCCAAATATATTGTCTGCTCCGAATACTGTATTGAACTGGTGTACATATGTTTTGCATATTTTGTTATATTTTTCCTTAATTCTTTATTGACAATGGCAATAAAACTGATTCTGATTCTGATTATAATCTACATGWTGTGTCACTGAAAAGTAAATTTTGTGCTTTTTGCAAAATCCCCTTCTAGACTCTTAGATACCCTTTACTATTTATTGATGCAGTACTTGATGTTGAAAAACTAAAATTATTTGACTTTAATAGGAACAGTCATCCTTAACTGTGAATAGAAACATCAAATCACCCTTTTYCCTGAAGATGCCACATGGAGAGATGCTGAAAACAACTGAGAAACTGTCTCTTTTCATTGAAGAACTGTGCAGAGAGGAACTCTGGGGGTATCTGGTGGATCATTTGTAAGAAAATAACTGTAATTCACAGCCACTCCCGCAGTTTGCTTTGACCCCTGCTGGTGGACTTGTAGGCTGGTCTGTGAGTTCAAGGAGGTTTGCAGGTAGTTTCTCTGAAGGGTGGATTAACGTGTGTGTGTGTGTGTGTGTGTGTGTGTGTGTGGTGTCTGGATGACTCTTTGAGGTGAAAAGCTGAGTTGTGAGATGTCAACTTTGAAGATGAAGTCAGATTTCTTTTGAAGTAAAAAAAAAAGATCCTTCATTTTTTTAGAATATGACAGAGACATGACAACAGAGGAGAATATTTAATCAAAGGACAAAGCAGTGGTGCACTTTTATAATTCTTAACGTCACCTTTTTAACAATTGGAATGTGAGGCTTTAGAAATGAAGAATGTAAACTATTGAATGAAGTTATGGAACAGTCAGATGTTAGATGATGGATAAAAACCTTCAGTTAGATTATAAAAACATGTTTTTATTTTTTGTAATCAATTTTGGGCACTTGAAAGACTTGGTTAAAGAAAGTTACCATCTGAGAGCCAAAAATGGGGGAAAAATACTTTTAAAAATATAATTTTTTGTTGTGTCGGCAGGTGGATTTGAATGCAGACTCAATACAAAGTGTTTGAAGAAATAATTGAAATATTTAAAAAAAATAAAAGGCTGACGTAGCAACAGAACTTATAGAACTGTGCAGTGACAATGGGAYGTACGGAGAATCACAAAAAGTCATTGAGGAATCAGGACATGGCACATTCAATGCCCTGTTGATTTCAAGACTGATGCAGAGAGGTTAAAGGGGCAGAGGATAAGGACGAGATGACAAACAGCTAAGCCTGTAAGGGAACAAGTGAGASGAATAAGGATTAAAGAGCAGCAGCCGAACTGAGGGAAAAACTTAACTAATGGCACACAACTCACCAAAACTACATCAAATAAGGAAAAACCCATGGGTGTAATTTGCAGTGGTGTTAGCAAGGTTATCACCCCTGTAATAATTTGATCCAGTCAAAGTAACTTGCATAATTTGCTCTAACACAATAGAAATGAACTGGATGAGTACACAGCTGTAACTTTGACCTGATTAAAAAAAAATTACGATGTCATATTCGTATGTTTAAGCATAACTGCTGAAAATTAAATGCAGGGTTTTAGTCTGCGCTTGTCACATTATGCCTGTATTTGTTGAATCGTGTTGTAGCCAAATTGTAGTGTACCAGGTAAATACAGTACATACTCTGGGAAGTATGTCATATAGTACATTCTAAAATGTAAAATTATTTTTACTGGGGGAAAAAAGTAAGCCTTTTCTTAAGTGTTCAACTGAAGTGGAACAGAAAAGATGCAGCTTAAATACAAAGAAAACAGGAAACAAATCACAGTAAAATCATTACAATGTWTTTGAACCCCAAAATACTCTGAATCAGTATTCCGAGTATTTAGGAGTGCAATGTCTGGTCTGGAGTGCAACATCTGCCTCAATCCTTCTCTTAAAAGGTTCAGCTTCCTCTACGGGTTTGTGCATCAGATTCATTCAGKTTCACTTTCCTGTTAAACGATGGGAACATGAGGCCATTATCACCTGTGTGCCCTTTAATGAAGAAACTGCTGTCTGTGGCTCAAACATGCAGATTCCAGCAGGGGAAATATGACCAAGGCTGGTTAAACAAAGTGAACCATCTCGCTGTGTTGATTCACATCATGAGGGTGACATTTGACTGAGACAGAAGTGGAGTCCTTGGGGCGCTCAGTGCGCACGCTCCATTGTCAGCCTCAAACTGGCAGTAAAAGTCGGGTTCTCTGTGATTCATTTAAAGTTGTTTTAATGATGATTTAACATTTAAGGACAAATGGATCGAAGGAAAGAAACATCAAGATTTGGTTGGGGTTGGATCATTTTACGCGCGCGTTAACGTGTTGAAGAAACTGGGAGACTGCGCGGCGTCTTGGCACGATGAATTTGAACTCTGTATGTTGTTATGTGGGAGGAAAAATAGACTATTTTTCATTCMATCTCATCCCCGCAGACGCTCTGACCTGCGTAAACTCCATCAGGTGTCCAGGCATGCGTTCTGAGCAGCGCCTTGCGCTCTCTCGTGGATGTTCCTGCGCACTGAGCTCACTTTCATCGGTGAAGCTTTCCGAGCACATATGGGGGCTGCCAAGTGCAGTTTCCGTCCGTCTGGCACCTGTTGCTGCTTTATTATTTTTTAACACCCGCCTGTCGAGGATTTAACAGCCTCACTTTCAACACTACCCAACATGTCGGAGGAGCAGTCAGAATCCAACTCCACCGGCTACTATTTTGACAGCCCGTCAAYAAGAGTCCAGCGCAGCTTCGTCTTCTCAGGACCCATGTTTGTCATTCTGATGGTGATGATGGTGACTTTGGTGGTGGTGATAGTTTTGGGCAACGCGCTGGTCATTCTGGCCTTCAAAGTGGACAAGAGTTTGAGAAGACAGTGCAATTATTACTTTTTGAATTTGGCAATCTCAGATTTTCTTGTAGGTGAGTCCAGTTTTTTTTATTATATGGAATAACGGGGAATAAATAAAGTTTAAAGCCACCAAACACAGCGGCTATTGTAGTTTGTTTTCCTTACCCAGTCTTATTATAATAAGTAAAATATTTCATGTTAAGCATTTTCTTGTACGTCACTCTTCACTTGCAGAGACAAAAGCTGCAGATTTGTTTGGCATTTATTCATGTTGTCAGCACTGACAATGCTTTTGCTGCCATGCATTCTTTTTTCACCTCTCTGCAGTGCTGATTACTATATTTATTTAATTAAAGATCAGTATTTTTAACTCCTGCTTAAAAAGTCATAATATCCAAACTGATGTTGTCTGTGTGCATATGACTGGGAATGGGTAGTTTGTGTTTAGTGGCCTTGGTGTCTGATTCTAGTGTTTTCCTGACTGTGCAGGGGCATTCTGCATCCCTGTCTACATCCCCTACATCCTGACAGGCAGGTGGACTCTGGGTCGGGGGCTGTGCAAGCTGTGGCTGGTCACCGACTACCTGCTCTGCTCCGCGTCTGTCTTCAGCATCGTGCTCATCAGCTACGACCGTTTCCTCTCAGTCACCAGAGCAGTGAGTGGAACACACTGTCCCTAAACGATTACAGGAAGCCAAATGATTTTCAGCATTAGGCAGAACATGAGAAATAACACATCTGGGAATGGAAATGACTAGTAAAATAAAGTTGAACCAAAAGCAGGGGGGTGTTTGTTCTCACTTTGCTTGAAGTGACCCAACTCTTTTTTTTTTACTCATTTAACCTGTTTGGACTTTAAAGGTTATTGTCAAACGGCTTGGTTCTGCTTGCCTTGTGAATATTTAATTGTTCCCTCCTTGTGGTCTGAAGCTTTATATCTGCTGAGACTCATAGGCCATTGGTTGGGGCACAGCCACCTCATTCCCTCAAATGTGCCCATCTGTGGAGGTTAATCATTCCTGACCCATTCAGGCTCAGTGCCACCCCCTAATTATAGCTTATTTTTGCCATAACAAAAACAATAAAAAGTCACATTACCATCTAGAAGGGAATTGGAGTTTAGAGGCATATAGAGAAAACAACAAATTGTTGAAAATAGCTGTTTTTAAATTTAATTTAATCTATCCACAGACTCCTTAAAACACCAGTGTTATCGCACGATTTTTCAGATCAGTGCTGATGCTGCTGTTCCTTTTGGATAACTCACATTCACTTTCAAACCTCTACATCTGTCCACCTCATTTGGCCTTTTGTTTGGGTCTGTCCAGGCATCACCTGGATCACAGCATGTTATATAAGTCCATGATGGCTCAAAGGTGGGATGATGCTTGGCAAAAAAAAAAAAAAAAAAAAGACAAAGAGAGTGCTCTATTTCTTTTCAGAGGCAAACACTTAACATCAGAGCCATGAATACAAATAACACCAGAGAGAGAGTGAACCTCTTCTTTAATTAGACAGCTTTGATCATAGAGGTCCTCCTCCGTGCCACAGTCCTTCCAACCTGGAGAGATCAAGGCGCAGGCTGTCGGGGAGCCAAGCAACATTTTCCTAAAAGCATTTCTCTCTGAACATCGGAAGACAAAGGGCTGTCAGCAGTCACAGACACAGTTTGTCTTTGAAAAGAAAAGGTGGAGTCAGATGACACACAGCTGGCATGACAGAGCATTGCCAAAACTGTGCGTTGTTAGAGAGAAAGCAGAGTTCGTCTGTTGGTTTAATACAAAAACGAGCTGAAAGTCAAGTTCTTATAGGAGTGTTTTATTTGAAAAACAAAATGGTGAGGTAAAACTCCTGGTTTGAACAGAAGATTGACATGCAGCAGGTTCCAGAGTCAGGTACAAACTAATTTATACAAACACAAGTGGGCCTGAGCTCAATCTTCTCAGAAGCACAGCTAATTAGCAGCGACCACAGTGACATATATGCAGAGCAGCTGAAGAGGTTTATGAGTGCGCCGTCCACCGAGCAGGCATGTGGACAGGGACACAGGAAGCAACAATGGTTGAGACGAGTGATCATGAGAGGTACTTCATTGATTTAATACTCATTTACACACTTTTACCCTGTGCACGGTGTTGGAGAGCTGGACAGGAGTTGGTCTARTTCCAAATGGTCAATATTTATTGAACGACACTTTGCAGCATTCTCATTTTTATGTAATATTTGGTTGTTCAATCTGTTATAAAACCACACCATTGGCCCATTGAGATCTGATGCAGCAGTTGGATGAAATTTGAGCTTGAAACTTACTAAGAAATTATGCGCATCTGGAAATTGTGTAAAGAGATGTTTGATACAAATTCTAAACTGATTTTGTTCCATATTAGAGCACTTCCATTGTACATGAGGGAAAATATTTACCACTTAGATGACCTATGCACATTTGCAGTATGTCTCTTCTTTCTTGGGAAGACTGACACTTATTACACTGAGAGATGAGAAGGTATCAATTGATTTAGGACTATTTTAATGGGGGTGGGTGTGTGGGTGTGGGGGGTATTATATATTTTCCAGACACATAGTTCAACTCTAGTAACTGTTACCTTTAGTTGTTATGAAAAACTGTATAAATCATAAATAAATGTAACTTTGCATCTAAAACCCTTTAAGAACCTCCTACCATTTCTGACACTCCCACTTCAGCACATCTTCACAGCAAATCTTTGGGGGAGGGGTGCTCTGTGGTGAGGGAACTCGGCTGCAGACTGAATTCCAGGGAGGAGCTGTGTACAAATAGGCGGAGCTTTGTGCCAGCAAGTGTTTAGGCAGCTCCACGCATGGCTGCTMCAGAAGATTCAAGAATTCCTCAAACATGCATGAATGAGTCAAAGCAACACTCTGGTTATGTTTTTGATGAGGGAATGACATTAAAACATAGCTAAAAAAAGTTGATTTTGCACAATGCCCCCATTATGTAATTATGTGTCTAACTAGGGCAAATTAATTAAAAAAAATTCTGTTTGACAGTTAAAAGACAATATTGTTCATCTTATGAAGAAACAAACATAGATAGTTACACATGCAATTTTGAATGCCAGGTTGTGATGTTCAGCCTTTCTAACAGTGGTGGGCAGCACTAATCCAAAATTTAGCTCCGCAATTTCTAAAGAGCTTATGAAAATATTTAGGTCCGCAACTTCAAAAGCACTTATGCCATAGAAAATCTAGCAGAATCTAATTTTAAAGCGCAAGTTATATTTGACACTTACAAACTGGCAATAATTCATGTACAATATATGCACAACACTGTCAACTAGTGGTGTATAAGCTCTTTTACAACTTTATTCTAAACCCGCCAATTGCTGGGGATGTGATTCCTGAAAGAGACCTTTAGCTCCTGGTGTAAAAATTWAAAAGTTGTTGAGGATTGCTAGTTCGGCTGCTTCGTTGTCTTTTTCTTTTGTTTGTTGTAGATTTTTCAT
>NW_013952408.1:3377261-3378984 GCF_001266775.1 Austrofundulus limnaeus | reverse complement strand
CTCCAGTTGACCACTAGATGTCAGTCTAACCTCGTTGCTTCGACCAATTACATCAAGCATTGAGCTCCAGCGTTTAAACTTTATTAATTTTTTTTAAAAAAGGAGCTCTGATTGTAAAGTAAAATAAATCAATACATACAAAATTTTAGTATGGATTACAAACGTTTACTGTTTTTGCTATTGTCTTCCTGCTACGTAAGCAGACACAAAGCATTTGTGGGAAATGAGAACCGTGACCCAAAGCAACAGTCAGCAAGGATGTATACCTTCCAATAAGTGTGTTTATCTCGAGGGATGTTGTTGGATAGATCATGTGTGTTGTGATTCATTGACAGCCATACCTTCCGCTGTTCAAGATAATGATGACTGGTAGATTATCAGTTATTAGTGGTACTGCATTTTCATTTTAGAAAGCGCAAATCCGCTTACGAATTATAATAATTAGTAAGACCGCTAAAGCGCAAATGAAATATTTAGGTCTGCAATTAGCAGATTTGCACTTTAATGTGCTGGTGCTCACCACTGCTTTCTAAAATGTAAACAGTTTGAACAACTTATCACTGCTTGTTTTGGTTTAAAAAACAATATCACTACAATATAAGGAGAAAGTAGCATAAATAGTAGTATAGGTTCAGTATTCTGGTATACATTTTAACATATGCTTCTCGTTCTTGCAGGTAAGCTACCGTGCCAGACAGAGCATGGCTCACCAAGCCATAATCAAGATGATTGCAGTCTGGGTGTTGGCCTTTGTCCTGTATGGGCCAGCTATCATATTCTGGGAGCTGGTGGTGGGTAGAAGCCGCGTGCCGAAGGATGAGTGCTTCGCAGAGTTCTATTACTCTTGGTACTTCCTGCTGAGTGCATCTATGCTGGAGTTTTTCTCTCCTTTCATCTCAGTGGCTTTCTTCAACCTCAGCATTTACCTCAGTATACGCAGGAGGAGGCTCCACCACAGGGAGGCCCAGCTTCAGCTTCAGGCAAGTGAACCTGCCTCTGCCCATGGAGAAGGCATCCCCCTGTCCCACAACTGGGGGTTTGGAATAAAACGGCCTCTGAGAGGCTCCGTCAATTCCCAGACGTCCTCCCCTTGTTTGGGGAAACTGGATTCCTCCGCCGGCAGGTCGTCTCAGCCGAGCCGTCTGTCCAGGGATAAAAAAATCGCTAAGTCCCTGGCCATCATAGTGTGTGTGTTTGCCATCTGCTGGGCYCCATACACCCTACTGATGATCATCCGTGCTGCCTGCAGAGGGCGATGCATCCAGCATCACTGGTATGAGGTCACCTTCTGGCTCCTGTGGCTCAACTCTGCTATTAACCCGTTCCTGTACCCTCTGTGCCACAGTAGTTTCCGCAGGGCTTTCAGCAAGATTCTCTGCCCAAAGCGGTACACCGCTTCCCCTTCATCCGTCCTTCGTGCCGGTCAGTGACAAACAAACCCCTGTGGTTGGACGGGGATAAACACTGTGCCAAAACTATTGATGGAAGTGTCCAAAACATAATCTGAAAGCAGATTAAACTAATCATGGAGCTCAGTTTGTCGTCCAGACTGAAATTAATAGTTCTCAAGTGTGTTTTTTTCATTGTTTGCATGATATTTATACTTCACAGCATTGTGTATTTTTTGTAAAATATTGGATTTTCTCCCATAGTTATACACCCAAAAATCATTTAAATATGTCAAGAGGAAGAAGTCAAGATAGAGAGTTGTGTACTTAAAATA
>NW_013952408.1:3372502-3377080 GCF_001266775.1 Austrofundulus limnaeus | reverse complement strand
ATTATTATTATTATTGTGGTTTTCTCAGTTTAGCTGACAGATCAACATCACCCTCTGCTGTTTGAAGCTTTCCTTCTTCTGATGGAAACTCAAACTGACATTCTGTCTAAAAAGAAACAATATTGAACAAGATGGAATGTCAAAACTAAACATTTTTTCATTTCTGTATCCAGTGACTCAACTTCAATTAAATATTCTTCTGCACGCTCTCATAAGATTTTGTTTACACTCGTTAACCTTCAAAACTTATTTGTTTATTGCATTCATTAGAAAGTATTCATTCTAAGATGTTGTAGACATCTGGAGAAGAAAATTAGCTTGTAAAAATGAAATTAGCTCATAAAAGCACCAAAACTGTTTTTTTGTGTATAATGAATGTAAGTGTCCTCATGTGCCACTAGATGTCACCATAAACCTTCACTGTACAAAGCTTCCACAGAAACACACCRGTATGTGAAATGTTCATGCTTTTCATCATATTGATCAGTTCTGGTTGTTGTGTGAATTTGATAATGCGTTCTGCTTTTATTTCCTTGAGTTGTAATCTAATCTATAACTTCGCAATCAGGTGTGTAAAACAGGACAGTTCTAAACCCTTATCTGTAATTTGGATGTTTTCTTACATTTCTTTTATATGTTGTCACCAATAACAYATCCAGCACTCCAGGAAATGTTTAAATTAGCCCTGGTTTTGCTGTAATGCAACTGAAAGCTTTAAATAAGTCAGATATTATTAATATTATCAGCATTTGCTCAAAAGGTTTCTTTCATTTAGTAAAACAATCTTGTATGTAAAAATGAATTAATACAATTTTCTTTTAAGAGTGTGAAAGTGAGGAATTAAAAAATATATATAAGCTCATCTTTTGACAGTGGTTTATGATCTTTACATACATCATGGGAGAAATAAATTGGATCACTTTTGCTTCTCTGTAAATGTCGTGTTGTCGCTGGAGAAGAACCAAACACCGGAGCTGATTTTTATTTCAAAAGCAAAAAGCTGAGGTCTTGTTTTTGTGCTCCTCCTGTCTGTTGGTTTGATTTGTTAAGATGGAATTCTTCCTTCCAGATGTAGACTTGTTAGCTCTGTAATTACGCCACTGTGTCACATAGTGAGGATGCATTTGCAGGTGCCTGGGTCCCACCGGGGACTTGCATTGCTCAAATTGTTGCTGTTGCCTGTGAGCACATCTGGGCCCCTGGTCAGGTGTTGGGAATAAGGGCACAGCTGCAGGGAACAGGCCTCTGCCCCCCACTTCTCTTATGCTCCCTCTCTGCCCACTGTGCGTGTGTGTGTTTGTGTGTGTGGYGGGGGACAGCAGCACACTTGACCAGAGGGATGCAGGCACATTTCCCTGGGGTTGACAGAACTGCATTTATCAGCAGAATGGCAAGGCCGGGTTTACTCTCAAATGCGACAGCAAGAGCGGTTTCACTGTGAAGCGCCTGCACTGTGTGCAGTTTTATTAGGTGGGATACCGCWATCGATTTTGTTGATAGATTGAAATGTCACGGCACGTGTGCCAATCCTATTGGCCACTGACTGAGGCTGTGTCGGGGATCGTGCCAGCTTAAATTGGTCTAGGAAACAAAGCACCATGGGAAATAGTGATGAGAGATAATAATTAGAGAGTGTGAAGAAGTGAGTGTTGGTGTGTTTCTTACTCCTGCATTTTTTTTAGTTTGATCCTTGCGACCAAAAGCAACAAGCAGAGACTCAGTGGAAGTAAAGAGCCCTTATAAACTCCCCATGAGGTTCTTTGAAAACATTTTTTTAAGGTTATCTCACAAACTTAAAAACAGCTGGATTAATACAGTCGGGAACCGATTTGAACAACCAGTTTCACCTCACATACCAGGTTAAGTTTCTGCCCAAAAATTTGGTTAAAATAACCAATTCTTTAATTAACAGTAGTGGAGTCAAGAGGAACAATTCAGAATCTGGGATTTTAGATAATTAGAACTTGGCTTGGTCCGARCTGCTGCAATTATATTTTAGGAACTCAACCCCACTGTAGTGCAAATTAAAAGTATTAACAAGACAACAGTGTTATAGAAAGTACCTCAAAGTGATTCTTGAAGTATCTTACCACATAACTTTGTTAAAAATTGAAGCATCCTCTAAGAATATTACTTAAGTAAAAGTCTTAAACAACTGACATTTATTGTACCAAAAGTAAATTTCTTATATAAAATTATGAATTGAAATTAAAAGTACTGCGTACAAGTGAGCGGTTAGAGTTTCAAAGTAACATTTATTGGGATGTAACCTACCCCCCGCAAAAAAATGTTTTTCTAAAAGCCATAATGACTAGAATGTTATTATAATAAAATATTAATGTTGAAAAATTCAAGATGCACTAGTCCGCTTGTTTTAGCTGCGTATCTCTGCCACGCTCATCATCATAGGCAAAATACAAGACATGTTCTGCTGGAGTTTGATGTGATTTGTGTCATGTGAAGATGTGATGATTGTTTCAGCCAATAGGGTGTCAGAACGGCATACTTCTCATCCAATCACAATTTAATTCCCTCTTTCTGGGAGCCACCTCATATCTGCACAGGTTTTTCTTTTCTTTCTTTTTTTAAGTAATAACAATCCGGAATGAAAGCAAGATAAAATGTAATGACAGAATACTTTAGATTAAAAAAAGTAAAAAGCCGTCTGAAAAATACTTAAGTAAAGTGTAGATAACCAAATTTCTACTTGAGTAAAGTAACAATTTGTACTCTGCAAGCCAATACATTCTAACAAGTTATTTTTCTTAGTATTTTACTTGTTACGTCTTAAAACAGAGGTCCRGATTTGATTTGGTGGCTTTAAATAGTGAACTGTGAATGACCTCTGCAACCCCAACCACTGGGTCAAACCTGTCGATCAAATATTTTATCAAATCAAACCAACTCCGACTCAACATCTTTCATCTATAGCAATCGTTATCAAACTAAGCCAGCACGTGTAAGTGTACTCAATGCCTTACGATGTCACTTTTATCTGGCAAAACATGGAGACCTTTTCCACAAAGCAGAGGTCAGTTCCGCTCGTGGTTTTGTGGAATTAAACGGGAACATAGAAAAGAACCTGCAGACAGGATTTAACCATTTTAGTGTGCAGAATGAGGTCAGAACTATGACCCCTTCAGAAGTTGTAGCTTCACTTAGTGTTCATTTTGGCCCAGCGTGGGCTGTTCACTTTCTCAGCAAACCAAATGTAAACCCCAGTTAATATTTCATTAGGGACATACTTAAAAAGAAGAGAAAAAAAAGACTATTTCTGCTGGCCTCTTCTCTTCTTCCGTTTTTTTCCCTCTCTTTTCCTTTTTCCTGCAGTGTACCTCCTGACTAGAGCTTAAATAATTCCTTTGGAATCCTCTTAGGAWGGGTTCCCAGCACTTGGCAATTAAACAATTACATTTAATCAGCATGGGGCGACGCTTCAAGTCACCCTCATTTCAGACGTTGATTAAAAGCAATTCTGCAGTGGTTATTGCTGTCGACTTTCGAAACTGCGGTTCACTTAGGTTTACTGCATCTGTGGTGTCGGGTTGGATAGCAATATGGGAGGTTCATTGGTGGTCGAGAGCCATATCTGCCTCTGGTGTGTGAAAGTGTAATGACAGGACTCACTGCAGACCTTATATTGTCCCTGAAGTCAGAGCCACTTAGACTAGTTAAAGACTTTTTGACCCTACAGCAAAGAAGACTCTGTGAACAATGGAAAGGAGAGCAGCATTAAGTTGTGCATGAGGGAGTTTGGATCCTGTGTGTGGGGCTGCGTGTGCATATATCATGCCTTCACTTGTTTCTGTTTTTATTATGCATTTAAGGGGATAGCTTCTGTCTTTTGAGGCCCAGTTTTGCAGAAAACATATGAACAATTAACATCTTTGGGCAGCATGGTGGCTCAGTTGCACTGTCGCCTCTCTGTGAGGTCGCAGGATCACATCCTGGCCTGGGAGCTTTCAGGGTGGAGTTTGTTGTTTCTTCGTCCATTGTACTCTGGTTTCTTCCCACAGACCCAAAACATGCATGTTAGGTTAATTAGTAACTTGTAATTGTCTCTAGGTGTTGGTGTGAATAGATGTTTGTCTTTACATGATATGCCCAGCGTGGACCTGGAAAGAAATAGCAGGTACAATTAATGGATGGAATTAAAATATTATTTGTTGTAAACAGCTCTTTGGATGACCTCAGTTTGGAGAAGTAGAGGTGAGTTTTGATGAGCTTTCAGCGGATTTAAATAAAGGCCACTGGAATTATTCTTTATTTTAGAAATGTTTTTGCTTTCCATTTGAGAACTTTTCATAATTCGGTTTAAAAAGTCCTGAGCTTTCATGGTTGTGAGCTGCTCTGCCTTTGCTGCTCTCCCCTCCTTTACTTCCTCTAAAATAACCCAAATCTCAAAAGTTTTTCATGTAAATGCGGATGTTTTCGTTGACATTAGTTTTGCATTTTGTGTTTTTTACTAAGAGAATTATCATGATCGAGCCGTCAATTGTGCTACTGGCCTGTGTTTTTCAACCCTGGTCCTCAAGGCACACTGTCCTGCATGTTTTAGAAGGTTCCCTGCTTTAACAC
>NW_013952408.1:3332430-3372247 GCF_001266775.1 Austrofundulus limnaeus | reverse complement strand
ATATATTATGTGTGTGTGTGTTTTAAAGGGGGGAATAGTGTGCAAAACCAACTTTTTTCATTTATAGTTTTATTGTGATATTATGTTATTCTCTCATCAAAAACATACACAGTGTTGATTTGACTCATTCATGCATGTTTGAGGAATTATTGAACCACCTGGTGTAGCCATGTGGAGCTGCCTAAACACTTGCTGGTACAAAGCACCGCCTGTTTGTACACAGCTCCTCCCTACACCTCAGTCTCCAGCCGAGCTTCCRCCTCACAGAGCATTTCTCCCCYGTGCCTTCCCCACACAGCTCCTCCAGACTGGTAGAAGAAATGTTTATTTGTAAATTACTACGATTTCATTGCAAAACACATCTTCATAACGATCTATATTTAAGGTTTTGTTGCAAAGCTTAACATTGACATTATGTATATGTATGTATGAGAGGATCAATGGGAGACATATCATATTACCAAGTCTTCTAAGAGCTTCTGTACTTTCACTGGTTCTTCAGAAAACATACTTTCCGGGTCCGATTTTCAACTTTATCCTGAGTTGCCATTTTCCAAAACCGATATTATTTAATATTGCTTAATTTTACAGCAAAATACAAAGCTTCTAGGAATGAAACATTGCTGTGAAGATGTGCTGAAGTGGGAGTGTTGGAAATGATAGGTTCTTAAGGAGACAGAGACCAATTTCAAGGTGTTCAGATAGGCTGTGATGCAAAGTCAAATTTATTATTGATAYATACAGCTTTTTCATAACAACTGAAGGTAACATAGTTACTTGATTGTGGTAAAGAATTGAACTACGTGCCTGGAAAATACATAGCCCCCCACCCCAACCCCCAACCCAAGAGTGGAGTTGGTTTAAAATGACACCAATCTAGTTTGGTGCATTTGTCTCAAATAAAAAGCTCATTAAGTTGYACATTTTTAGCTTGTCACATGATGACATCTTCCTCTGTGATCGCACACAAGAGGACACAGGAGGAGCTGGGTGGTGGTGGTGGGGGGGGTGGCGGGGGTCTTATGCGAGCTGTATTTGAAAATGCGCGAGTGCTACATGGCACAACACTGAGCCGWCTACAGTTGTTCTCTGTGTAACACAGATAAGTTGTGATGGACATCCAGCCCCCCTCATGTGAAACCCAGGTGCCCCTGTTTTGTAAGCCCCCCCACCGCCTCGTCAACCCTCTTAATTAGGAGTTTCCATCAGCTGGCAAACACGCAGGCCTTCGAGCACAGGCAGGCGTTGGCTTTCTGCTCCAGAAGAAAATCTAGTTCACTCCAGATCTTCAGCTTCTCTAATAGATGAAAACACAGACGGGCTGCGAAGAAAAGCGTCAAGACTTTTTTTTCCCTCCCCCCCTCCCCTTTTTTTTGGCAAACCGGTAAATCATCAGYGAATCTCCTGGTATTTAGATCAAATGCTTGTTGGGAAGAGGACAAAACACTATTATGTGCTTTACTCGGTGTGTTTCCTGGTTTTATTAAAGATGGGCACCGGCAGAGCGTGTGGGCCTAGGGTTTTTTTCTTCTCTTAGCGACAGATATGCTGCAACAAGACAGGGATGATTTTTGTATGATGAAGTCAAATATAGATAAAACATTTCACCAGGATAGAAATGTAGCTTTTTCTTCCCAGTGCAGCATCACCGCAGCGCTGTAACAATAGTCTCCTCTAATGACATTCCCCCAGTAACTTCTTGCCTCCATGAATCTCGAGGGGGAAGAGCTACAAAAAGTGATAATTACATGAAATATACATAGCGAATAAAGGGAGCATGTTTACATAACCAGGCCCATAAATATCTGACTGAGGAGACATTGTTCTTCAACTTCCTTTTAAGCTGATCTCCCAGGGATGCCATTTTAATGACATGATGGTTTAAAGAGATGCTGCTCCATCTCGTTCCATATTTAATTAACTTTTGCTTTTTCTGACGCAGAGGAAAAACAGAATAAAGAACATGCGATGGAGACGCACGGGCGCACAGAAGCACGCGCACGATGGCGGGGAGACAATAASAAATAGCTGGGAAAACAAAACAAAACAAAAATAAAAAAATAAATACATAAAGGGAGGCAGGGGGAACATTTGCAGAGACCTTGTCGCGCTTTTGTGAGCTGTTTACAATACAAAAGATGCAACCGGAGAGGAGGAGCCGTGGAGGAGCATCAGCGTGGGTGAAAAAGGGGTGAAAGGTGAAAAAAGATGTGAAACAACTAAATTTGAAAAAAGGGGGAGAGAGAGAGAAATTAAATTAAGAGAGACGTTGGGTATTTGAAGTTCACGTAGATATCTTCAATTAAACACGTCATGCAAAAAAGCTCTGCTGACCTGAAAATACAGTTAAAAACTTTACAGCAGTAACAACCCTGAAGTGAGTGAGTCTTCCTCCCTCTCAGTGTATTATCCCTTCAGCTGTATACAGTGTACTCTGCATTATTAATAGTTTCTTTCCTCTTTTTCTCCTCTTGTTAGACTCTTCCCTTGTCCTCTTCTCGCCTCACACCAGCCGTACCGGCTACATCGAGCCAGGAGAGTTGCTGTGAGTTTGACCCCCACCTGGTTTATATTTTATTGCTTGGAGTTTAATACATTTTTGAAACCCCCCCACCCTCCAACATTCAGTCACACAGAAAAAAAAAAGACAGTGGCTTGTCTATTTCAGGTGTCTGTCTTAGTGAGGTGGAGGGAGATGACTGGAGGCAGATACTCACCTTCAGTTCTCTCTGTGCAGGAGACAGGAGGATCATTAGAGAGGGGTGCAGTGGAGGAGAGTGTGTTTGTCCATGCACTGGATTGGACAGACGTGAATTACACATAATTGGGATTAGGTGATTAGATTAGAGAATAACCAGGCAACTTAAACATAAAACCTATTACAGCTCATTGTAATTACCCTTTTATTTTATCCTCTTTATCCTGGCACCATAAGGGAACACCTAATTCCAYTRTACTTGTTACAATGACAAAAACTATAATTCTGATTGTAAACATCTCTTTTGATTGTCCTAGTATCGTACCTAAATTATTATTATTTTGGAGTGCAGAACATTGGGCTAAGAATTAAATATATGCAAATCATCCAATATCAACGGCTTTAATTAAAAACAGATGCACATACTTTAGTTACACACATAAGAAATAAACTTTCCTGTTTGTTTTTTAAGCATGATTTGATTAATGCACAATGTAWTTCATTCATCTGCAAAAGTGACAAAAGGAATATAATGTTAGTAGGAAAAAGAAAGTATTGTTCAATTATTAATACGTAGTTTAATATGTTTAAGAATTCTTTAAATCTTAAAGTAAGGAGTTGCATTTTGGGTTTATGGATTCAGTAGAATAATAAACACTTAGATTTAACTAAAATGTCAGTGAAGTTGTTTCATTTTTTCCATCCATCCATCCATCCATCCATCCATCCATCCATCCATCCATCCATCCATCCATCCATCCATTTTCTTCCGCCTATCCGGGGTCGGGTCGCGGGGGCAGCAGCTTCAGAAGGGAGGCCCAGACCTCCCTCTCCCCAGCCACTTCTTCCAGCTCCTCCGGGGGAACTCCAAGGCGTTCCCAGGCCAGCCGAGAGACATAGTCCCTCCAGCGTGTCCTGGGTCTTCCTCAGGGCCTCCCCCCAGTGGGACGTGCCCGGAATACCTCACCAGGGAGGCGTCCAGGAGGCATCCTTACCAGATGCCCGAGCCACCTCAACTGGCTCCTCTCGACGTGGAGGAGCAGCGGCTCTACTCTGAGTCCCTCCCGGATGACCGAGCTTCTCACCCTATCTCTAAGGGAGAGCCCAGCCACCCTGCGGAGGAAACCCATGTTTCATTTTTTTCTACGTTTTATTTTTATTTGCTCAGTTTTTTTACATTAAGCATTTTTAATAAATAATTTGACAAAAAATTAACCCAAAATTAATGGCTGATCTGGATTTGTCTTCAGCTACATTAAAAGAAAGCCTACCTGAAACACAAAAGCGATCATATAAGAAAAGGCTCGTGATTTAGCGTGAAATTTGGTTTGGGGTGACAAAAAGCTCATCAGGTGTTAATGCATGACAGAGAAGGAGAGATGAAGGTCATAATACATAACTTTTGAGTCGTGACTCAGTATTTTAGTGCATTTTTGTAATGTTTTATCTTTAAAAATATTACCAGTTTCTGTTCTGATACAAACAACAACAAAAAACAAACACTGCATAACAGAAAATATAAAAAATTAGTAACTATTGTTATTTTTCTTTCGTAAGACGAAAATGATTTTCAATGTAGTTTTTTTTCTATTTTGAGGTTGTTGAACTCTATGTTTACTTCTCTATTTTCCACACTTACCGTAATCTAACATCTAAGAAATATTATTTTTACTTTCACAGACTTGCTACAGCTACACTTTAAGGTGTATCTAAAAGTAAGAAAGCAAACTGTTTTTTTGAAAACTAAGCAGAAAAGCCTTCCCATCTTGGACAAAGGACAGGATGCAGACAAAAAAAAAAAAAATAAAACACTTGAAACACATTTTTTGACAGTTGTATGATGAGCTATTAAAATGTGCCTGAATGCTGCATCCACCTCCACAGATTCATTTTTTTTGTTATCATTTTGAGCCCCGAGATGTGACTTTACTGACTGGAAACCAGTTCAGAAATCATCCGATCTGAAAGAGATTTCAGACAGTAAGCACCATCGTACAAGCTGCCAGTTTAAAGTCACAAAACATAAATTACACTTGGAATACCCATAAATGGAAAACAAACACCTTGGTGTCCATTCATGGCATCCTGGCAGGACTTACACGCTGGGGTTGAGGCGTCCATTTTGCTGACATAGTTCTGAAGTGAAAAGATGGCTCTGTGGATGTGAAGTGCCGGTGTGAGAGATTAGGTTACCTCAGACGGTCCCAGTGGATCTCCCAGCCAAATGGAGCTGGATCTCACGCTTGGGCGCACATATTGAATGCCATAAGAGATCTCTGAGGTCTCCTTCAGTGAGAGGAATGTGCAGCCTAACAATGTGGAGTTTGCACCAAACTAAATTTTGCACCAAAAGAAGAGCAATAGCATGGACACCGGAACTCCAGGGACAGGCACTGAATGTATATTTGCGCACGTGGTTCAAACAAGGATGAAATACCACATCTTTTAGCTTCCAAGACAGCAACTATACTGCACAGCTTCAGATCTCATATTTCTTTAATAAAGTCTTAACACAGGTCGCTTCTCTCTGTTTTTTTTTTCCCTCCTGAGGATTGATACGTGGTGGTGAAAAAGCAAAATGCCATTCCGCTCACATCCTGGATAACAACAATGCCATTTCAGCTACTCTCAAACATCTGGACCCGCTGCCCAGCTTCACTAAGGGTTGCCCAGGCTCTCAGCAACATTAAGAGCCACTTGCATTAAGGTTATGTTCAGTGCGACGGCACCACCGAGGCTCAGCCAGCCTAAGTTAGCTCTGAACGAGCCATCCATTCTGCTGCTTTCTGATGGAAGAATACTTGGGAGCTGTGTAATTATATTGCTTTAAATGAGCCCCAGAGAACACCCCCCCCCCTCCCTCCTCCAAAGCGCCCACAAAATCTCACACTTGGGCGAGCGTCGGCATCGCGGTGCTTGTGTACGCACTAATGTATGTCTCCGCTTGTGCGTGTTGTGCTGCTTAGGCTGGCGTTAAAAGTGGGGCCGCAGTGGTTCGGATACGCCTCACAAGTGAATTTAATTAAATCATAAATATGAGCTGGAGGCCACCACCCAATTTAATGTAATGGATGATGTGGGCCAGTCCATCTCTGGCAAAGCAAAGTTCTGGATCTGTTCAAAATGCCCTTGAAGCTTATTAAAAGTGTCTGGCACAGAAAGAGGCTTGCAAAGTTGCTTAATGGATGCCCAGCCTGCATTTGGTGTGACAGTTAATGCTGGGCTGTACCATCTCTAGATGGGATGAGGGGCTGCATCTTTATCAAACAAGTTATTTTTATTCTCCAACGTACATCCAGTCCTTGTTATAGAAATAAAAATTTAAAAATAACAGACAGCATAAACATTATGTACATTGTGATGGTATCTGAGTTGTAAAAATCAACAAGTTTTCTTCAAGCAGGCCTTCATAAAACATATATACAGTTAAAGTCATAGCATTTCTTGAAGGAATGCACAGAGTTTCCTGCCAATGACAAGCCTTAGGTCAGGGGTCTGCAACCTGCAGCTCTGGGGCCACATGTGGCTCTTTGGTCCCTCTGCAGTGACACTTTGAAAATGTGACCAAACATAACAGAATTTTTAGTTTGTTTGTTTGTTTGTTTTTTACCCACAACAGAAATCAATTTGTATGCAAATATGTGATCAATACTACTAATACAAAAAGTAAAACATGTTAGCTCATGCTAGCCTGTTGTTTACTTAAATATTCCAATGTCTTTCTATGATCTCTCAAATCTATTAGAATCACCTTTAAATATTTTGAAGACTGCACAATAATAAGAATTAGAAAAAAAAGCCTGAATATCTCAGTTGTACTAGTTTTTGTGAAATTCGGTATAAACCATATACAGTATTTTTCTTGTTTACATGATTATGGTCTTTTTATTTGTCCTGATAATAATATAAACAATAAAATTCACAATATATTTTTTAGTTTTGTAATGTCACCTCCACTGGCCATAAAGGTTCCTGAAAAGGTCTTGAAAAGGCCCACAGACCACCAGTTGATAATCACAGTTGTAGATTATTTTGCGGCTCTGGACACGTTTTATTACTGCGTCAGTAGNTAATAACAATATTCTTTTAGTTTTATAATGTCACCTCCACTGACAGTAAAGTTTCCCAAAAAGGCCTCGAAAAGGCCCACGGACCAGCAGCTGATAATCACAGTTGTAGCTTGTTTTGTGGCTCCGAACACATTTTATTAGTGAGACAAGGAGCACAAATGGCTCCTTTGATCGTCAAGGTTGCAGACCCCTGCCTTAGATCATCTTATGCTGAGAAGGGAGTTAATGTGTATATCTATAGTCAAACATTGACAATAACTTTATGTGCAATCTCATGCATTATTGCAATGTCTTGTATGATAATGTCAGCACTTGGAGTATGTGTAAATGACTCTCAGCTGCAAATTGTAGCTCAAAATTCATCAAATTCACTGAGGTATAGCCATTCATTTCACAGATAAAGGTTAATAATTTGTGATTTAGCATGTTGTATTTGGTTGATTCCAAAAATGGATCAGTTTTAGATTACAGTCACAAAGTTTCATTATAATACATCATTATGAGCATTTTTGATAAACAATCTAACTTAGACTTGGGCAGAAACTTAAACTTAACTATAATAATTAAAATAACTGTTTATGTATGATAACCTCTAATGATGGCAAAAAAAACCCAAGCAATAATATAAAACAAATGCTAAGCATCACAAGATGTATCAAAACTAAAAAAAATGTGTAAGAGGTTTTAGAAAATTTCAAAATTAATTTAAACACACACAAAAACACACCAAAGCATGAGAACAGAAACAAACACACATTTCAAAAACAACAACAAGCCCAAATCCACACAGGACAACAAAATATTTCCAAAAAGAGATTAATGTGTTGTCATGTTATTTGCTTTATGAAATACTGTATTTTGCTGTTGTGATCACTCGTTTTTGCAAAACCTTTATAAATCCTTGTAGCATCTATTGTAGCATTGTTCTTTGAGATTTTCTGGTCTTTTTCGTTTTTATTTTAGCTCATGAGGTGTATTTTGCAAATCAGGGTCACAGCAACTATATCACAAGTGAAACTGCTCATCTAATGGGACCACCTCTAATATTAATACACTTAATGAGAAGGCTTTCTTTTATTGTTCAGTCAGCAGTGAGGCGGTTTCTGCAATTTTATACTGTTAAAAACGGAGAACTCGCTGTGCGCTGACGATGAAGCATTAACGCTGCGTCTTGTTAGAGTAGTTACAGAGCTTTGAGCTGCATCACAGTTTTTCAGAAAATACAACTGAAATCTTCGACAAATGTTCGGCTGCTTGCATGTCACCGCTGATGAATCATTTGCAGAGACAGACAGATGCTAATGTCCCATTCGGCAAAGGCAGAGGAATCTTTTCCCCGGTCCCCCGGAGTGCTGGAGGCTCCCTAAATAGGCCTGGCGCATGGGTGTGTAGAATGGGACCGCACAGGGTGATGGGTAATGGAGTCATTAATAACAAAGACCTCCCTTAAGATGCTCAGATGTTCGTTAGCGAGTGCCACGAGGGAGGGAGGACAAATAGAATCCAATTTAATACAATAAAAAAAAGCATTGTAAGTTTTTATGATACTCGTGTTTATGCTTGTTATAGGCTCATGTCTGAAGGGTTAATTGTGTTTTTACACACAGACCCACATGCACATTAACATCCAAGACACTCAGGCCATTTCCTCATACAGTTTTTAATATTTTTCATCACATGTGCAACACAAAAAAACGAGGTCTGCCAAATACAGAACTCTATATTTGTACAATACATTTGAATAAGATTGGAGATAACTTTCGTTTTGCTGCAGGAGATGGTGATTTTTCCTGTAAACTGTGTATGAACAATTCTCAGTCAAAATGTCAAAACATTAAAGTTTCATACAAAAGTGCATCTCAGGTTCAATGAATGCAAAACATTTATACAGAACAGAATTGTTTAAAGTTTTGTATGGTGCCACAGTGGCTTCCAGCTTGAGCAGTGGGCATTATGACAGAGAGAGAGAGAGAGAGAGAGAGAGAGAGAGAGAGAAAGAGGAGTAACATGATGGGCACTCTCCAGGAGAGCCAGGGACAAAGTTTTGTAACTTAATGTATCCCCGAGACAGACAGAAACTGCGTTCGGTCTTCATGCCCCAAATTCAAATATATTTACTGCCCCATTCTGAAGAAAAAATACAGATATAACAGAATTAAAAAAAAAAAAAAAAAAAAAAAAAAAATTCCAATATGGGAAAAAATTCCAGTAATCTTCTGGCTTTAACAAGCAGTAAACATTAATAAAAGAAATGTACAGGTTGAGTCAGTGGGCTGGAGAGCCCCCCATGCTCTGAGAGCCACATGGGAGCTTCACGCCTCTGTTCACAAGCCAACCAGATGAACTAGCCTTTTCCCAAATCTGTGTCACTGCATTTGCATATATCAGCATTCTGTCCTACGTCCTGTTTATTTTTATTTATTTATTTGTTTTTTTACCCCTCTCTTCTCTATGTCGTTTTTGTTTCTCTTTTTTCCTTTAAGTTTCCAACATGGTGTGAACTCCAGCACAGGCAGTGCAGGATTTGTTACGCCGTCGCTCCCAGCCGGTTCCTCTGGCAGCTGAATCACTGTACGGTACACACGCAGACACGATTTCTGCCTATGCTGGTGACTCGGGCTCCTCTAAACCATAATGATTGACCATGTCAGGATACAGAGTGACTTGCCGCGCAGCAGGAGTGCCGCTGATAAAAAGAGTCCTCTGACAACACTTGCCAGTTCCCACAGATTCCTCTGCTGTCAGCGGCGCCCCGTTTCTCCTTTACACACTGGGTTAGGACCCGTTTTGTTTGACAATTTCATTGATATTTTTTTTCTTTTACACCGTATTTTTTTGTATTTTTTTTGGGGACAAACATTTCGAACTGTACATTGGCAAATACTGTATAAGATTGCAATATACCTGTGGTTAAGCAACACATGATGAAGTCTATGTACAAACAAATGTTCTTTAACTTTGACATAATGGTTGGTACAGAACAAAGAGATTTCTTTTAGGTTTGTTCTTCCCTTCTTTCTTTTTTTTCCTTTTTACATTTCTTTTTGTAGAATGGTTTCTTGTGGTCTCACTGAATCAAAAGTTCAGTCCACGACAGTCAGTGGGGGGAAAAAAAACTGCGCTGACAATAATTGGCGGTCAGGCGTTATTCTGTGCGTTGCCATCCTTGTTTTTCGGCCACGGCGCTGAGCTCTGCCACGTTAGCTGCTGTGCTGAGTCAACGTGTGGTTCTGCAAACACACACAAAAGAAATGGGAAAATGATTACACAGAATAAGGCTTTCATTTCCTTTCTTTCAAACATATTTACTTTTCAGTCCTTTCGCTCATTTGAAACGTTATGATTGACAAGCGCTATCTTTGGATTATGCTGACATTTGAACATCATCATCATTAGGCTTTCATTATCCAGACCCAATTAATTCACTCAGAAGTCAAATCAGTGTGTATGTGTTTGTGAGTCGATACCATTTGGCTTTGGGATTGAACCTATTTAAGTCCCTGGTCTAACACAAAGACTCGAGACCACTGACGGACAACATCCCACTCCTCAGAAACCCTGCCTCCCAATCAAAGACTGTATCCATGGCAACAAATCCATAACAAGGCACCAAATCACCTGATGGAATATCATCACCGGAGACCTGTCCAGCGCTCATTTATTAAATGGTCTGCAGGAAGAAAAAAAAAACACCACATGTGCGAGCGAGGCCACTGATGATCTGATCCTCCACACCTCTGTAAGGATGTAACAGCACGCAATTCACCGTGACGGGATAACAAGATGACCGATAAACGCGGGCACACACACAGAGTGTAAAAGTTGTAGCGCGGGCAGCTGTGCCAGGTTCTTTAAAGGGAGCGTGGACCAAGGGGTGTGTGTGTAACTGGTGTCCCTGGTGGGCTGAATCCAGGTCATCTTTTGAAGCGACTGCTAATCCCTTTAATGCAAACTACATGCCCCACTTGCTGCGCTCTGCTTAAAACACGGGGCTTGGACTCTGTAAATTGGCGTGGACTAGACACACCTGTCACAGAGTCATCGCCACGCACAAACGCACACCGTTTGGCTTTGTGCAACAATAACTAAAAAAAAAGGACAACTCGAAAGCGTGTAGAGTTACATTTAGTTTAGTTACTGTTAAACATGCCTGTCCTAAATAAGCATTCCAAATGATTTCTGCCACCTCAGTGAAGTTTACCAAAGCAGTCACCTTCAGTCACGTTTGTGCAGAATACCTCACAGAGACACCCATTAGCCCCGCCCCCTCCCCCCTGCACTCGTTCCTTCTCTCTTTACCCTTTCAGCTGCTTCCATACAAAGCATTTAAACACCTCGACAGCTTTCCTTTCAGCTAGGGCGATTACTTCCCGACAGGTGGGGTAATAAGCTGTTTGACGGGGAGCAGGATTGTGACCCCTGTGTGGGTTAGTGGGCCTCGTCGTGGACCAGCTCTCTCCCCCACTCTTTTTTTCTAACAACAAAACAAAAAGGCAGCTCCGGACAGCTCCTCTGCTTCCCTCTCCCCTCTCCTGCTGAAATAAAGCTCCTTTAAGTGAGTCTGGGAGGAGACTCCCTGCGGGATACTCTCTCTCCTCACCTCACTTCGTCCCCCATTCTCCTCCTCCTCACCCCCCCCCCCCCCCCCCCCCCCCCCCCGGTGAAGACATCCTTGGCGTTGCAGAGAAGGGACAGGAGCACGGCAACCTTATTAATGAATGCGGCCCATTACCCGTCAGCCCGGCTCCTCAGCGACTCCCAGAAGCCCCTGCTGTACGTGACTTCAAATGGCAGGATATTGACACGGGGGGGAGAGCAAAGCAGCTAGAACTGAGTGTGTGTGTGTGTGTGTGTGTGTGTGTGTGTGTGTGTGTGTGTGTGTGTGTGTGTGTGTGTGTGNGTGTGTGTGTGTGTGTGTGTGTGTGTGTGTGTGTGTGTGTGTGTGTGTGTGTGTGTGTGTGTAAAAGAGAGAAACACAGAGAGAAAATTTGTGCTCAACTGAGTGTGCACGCCTTTGTGTGAGTGTGGCAGTGCGTCTAGGTGTGTGTGTGTCTGTCTGGACCCCAAAGGAATGTAGCTCCTTGGATATAATGTAGGGCTCGTAACAGCTATTAGAGGGGAAAATAACCCCTCTGGGGAATAGCCCCCCCCACCCCCCACCCCCCCGAATGTCCCAGCTCTGCCTGACACACACTGCATTCTACCTTTTTTCCTTAAACATGCCAAGAGTTTTTACACCGAGGGCTTTCTCAAGGACGGTGTTAAACGACTTCAGTGGCTGTGGCAGCCATGCAGACTAAAGGGAAATGGAGGAGAAAGAAAAAAAAAACCTTAGAAGAAAATGAAACTGATACCTTTATCTCTGTGGATACTGAACTCTACAGAGCAGCTATAAACTGTTCTGTGTATGAGTACAGACGGTGAAAGGGGAGAGGAGGGAGAGAAATTCATTTCCCAATCTCCATCCTTGTCAGGTTCTTCAAGTTACCTCTGCACAAGTGTTCGACGCTTAAAATACCTCCAGTGTGTGCGGCCGCAAATTAGATAAAAATCACACAATTCGCCTTCGCCTTTCGCAGGAAAATGACCAAAAGCGTCCAGTGCACCAGGAAGAAGGATGCCGCTAATGGTGTCAACATAGAATCACAGCAATTTAGGATTAGACGCCCTCCATTAAGCCTTTTAGCTCTCATCCTAACTCCAATTCTATTCCCCCTGAAACTCCACCGTTCCCCTCATCATCCATTTCCCTCCCTTATAGCCAACCCTTAATCTCCTGCTCGATCCTTTCAACCACCTGCTGGTCACACAGGCCTGCTGCAGGGCCCAGTTACCAGCAATGTTCAGGTAAAGCATAGCACTCGATTCCACACTGAATTAAATTTTGTGCTGATCAATAGCGCGCACCCACTACTCTCTTATAAGGACGGGCTGCACAGGCTTGGAGTGAGCACCCTTTCCTCCTCTCCTCTCCTCTCACCGGTTCTGTGCCACTGTTAAACCACAACTTTCATCTGATTACATCATCCTACTGCAGCGCCCTCAGGGGTAGTGGAAGAGGAGGGAGAACACCCGGCAGGGGTCTGGTGTACCCATGCAAACAGGTGCAACACGTCTTAGGAATTTAATGCCGCTGCAGAGCGGCGCAGAGGGTGGAGGTGAAAACAGAGGAAGATTGAGAAGGAGCAGAAGCCGGGGAAGAGCAAGTCAGCCAGGGAGCTGATTTATTAACTAATCAGTCTTTATGTCGTTCCCAATCGCTTTGGTCTCCATCGATAGCACCCGGTTCTCCAGTGAGGCAACAGAGGTGCATCTCTTGCATCAGCTCTGCAGTGCAGTGGACTCTCAGACATGGCCTCTCTTTCATCACGTTAAGGAACCTCTTCAAGTTGTCCAACATCACAGGGAGGACGGGAAGCTTAATTACAACTCTAACATAGTTTGATTAGTAGAAAGAAMAGGTAATACCTGCTGAGCACATGTTAAAGTGCGTCGCGTCTGCACCTCCGATGCCTGGTGTGATCCAGCGTGTAACATTAAAGCCAGGCTTTATTGAGTGGTTGTAGACCTGACAGAGCAATAATGACTTTTTAAGCCATGGCCTTTTCAAGGTTTCTTGAACAAATAAAGCAGTTTACACAAGAGAAGAGCTGGCCATAGATTGATTCCAACGTGTCCCATTATGAAGCCCTTACTTTATAAGGAACCTATTTTTAAACTTCTGTAATCTAATCCTAATTATTTTCTGCACACACTTTGCGAGTCTGCTTGTGCTGCTTTTTGTTACAAGACAGTAAGGAGTTTGTAAGTAATGAATATGCAAGGGGATTTTAAGAAAACGCTGTAAGGATCTGAAATGTTTTGCGGTTTGAAATTTTGGTTAGACTGATCTCAATTTTTGTCGTATACTACATGCAGCATGTGAGTAAGTGAGGAATCTCACGTAGAATATAATCTTTGACATATTTTATAGTGAGGCAAGTGTGTGGAAACGATAAAGGTAAAAATGGCTCATACATGCTAAATGTGCTCTTCACGTTTTGCACCTTGGAAGATTTTCATCTTTGTAAGTATTGTGTGGACTTTTTAAAGTGTTAGAATCAGTGTAGTGAATTGCGGTGATATTGTAGTGCACATGTTTAAGCTAAGTTAAGCTAAGCTAATCATTTAAGGGAGGAGTGTTTTAAAAAATCAAAAGCATGATAACATATATTCCTGCTTAGTGTGATAAATAAATGCAAACAGTGCTTGAACAATTGTCTGTATATTAAAAGTGCAACTGATTCTAAGAAAAATCTAAATCAAATACTGACATTTTGCAGTTGTTACTGTGTTTAATTCTATTGCTGCTAAGCAAAACTTAAATGTTATCTACAATAAAGACTCCCTGTTAAAGAAAGCTTTTTTTTGAAAGACCACATATTTCAGACTCAAAGCTCTGATTCTAAATGTGAAGATCAGTCGAAAGTGTAAACATCCCCCTTCAGGCTTTGATTAAAAGCTGTGCATGGCTGACATGAACTTAACGTACGTAGCAGCCACTGGAGCATGGGGAGTGGGCACGAAACCGCTGAGACCTGTGCACATCTTTAGTCATCACTCCAGATTTTAATTAAAGCATGAGAGAATGTTGCTAAATGCTACTAAAACAAAGTACCTGGGTTCTTTTAGGCCTACAAGAGGTTGGTTTTAAGCTGAGGAAAATTATTCAAATTCAGACTTACCGTATTTATTTGTGTATAATACGATCTCATGTATAATACGACCCCCCTTTTTTGAGCTTAAAAAGCATAAAAAAATTAATCCTCAAACTACCTCCAATTTCATACAGACTTCAAGATTTTTCAGCCTTTGCAGTCGTTATACATATCAGTAAAATGATCATTGGAATGTTTATTTTATTTTAACAACATATGTTCTAAAAGGTATTTTGAAAACAAATACAGTATATATCAGCTGTAGCAGCATCAAATGAATTCTGGCATTTTACACATTGTCCACCAGGATGCGCCAACACAAAAGTCAGAGACTTCACATGAGATTTGGRYMRTYTTGTGGGGGAAAAGCAGATTACTTCCTACTCGCTAGCACCCCCTCTGGTGGGGAAATGGTTTTTCAGGGATACAAACTTTTTCAGAACACTGGTAGACGGCAGCCATTACAGGCAAACATGTTTGTTGTTGTTTGAGGAGCGGCTCGGTCACATGCTAATGTCATTAGTTCGTTATCATTACTAAGGTGCAGGAATACTTCCACCACTTTTTTTCACATCACGTCGCTTGCCTGGATCTGTTACTATCTCACTCTGAAGCACGAAGGAGTGTCAGAGGTAAGCTAGTTTCAACTGCTTTTCACAACGTGATTTCCAGACTCAGGCATTTTGTGAATGAAGCCGATTTTTCAGTTAAAATACATAAGTAAAAATATTTATCCGAGTATAATACTACCCCCCAACTTTATGGGTGATTTTAAGGATTTAATTTTACGTATTATACTTGAATAAATACAGTAATTATGTTTTTGTCTTGATTGAAAGGTTAAAAAAAGGGAAAAGGTGCAAACAGAAGAGCAATGCATTTTGTCTCGATCTTTAATGGTGTGTTGAACTTGGTCCAGTATTGACCCGGTGTTCCCTTTGTGTTTTCCCCACAGCTGACCGGTCCACGGAGGGAGTAATCCTTCCTCGCTTTCACCTCAGGCCAGGATTACCGGTGCCTGGTTTGACCAATGAGTAACTCCATCAAATAAATAAATAAACAAATAAAGAAATATATAAAGAAAGCACAAGTTGGCATTCTCCACAGTCATCACTTATCAGGCCACGGGGAGGGCTGACCCAAAACACTGTTGTACAACAATCAGCCCGGTCTCCTTGGTAACAGACAGTCTTGTTTGAAGTGAGGTGCCCGGGGAGTGATGGTCAAACTGTAGCAGCACAAAGTGAGGCGAGGAGACGACAATGGCAGTGGATTCCTTTGTACTCCCTGTATTCACACTGACATTGCGAATCGGCCATGTTTGCAATACTTTGATTAGACATCTAACCAAACCCAAGCAAATGCTTTTTAAAGGTGTAACCAGAGATGACAGGCCACCATTTTTTTTGTGGGCCGGCGCTTTGTACCTCCAAATGATACTCATTACCCTGTCTAAGTAGACAAGTGAATGGTACTAGAAACACACGATGCAGTGATCCCGCTGTTTGACTGAGGTAGCAAAACAACTGCACAACTGCTGTGTTATTATGGGGCCTCATTAAGTGAGGAGAGAGTGGGAGAAGGGGAGAGGGAAAGAGGAGCAGAGATGGAGAGAAGGCCAGCAAGGGGGTGGGGGGAGAAAAAAACACAAGAGAGCGATACAAACTGTATTTTGAGGTGAGAGCAGCACGCAAACGCCTTTCCAGCCAAAATGAAGACTATGACTAAAGAACCCAATTAAGGGCTTTCTTAGGGGAACCATCTTGGGAGGGGGATGGGTCTTCCTGGGACACGAGCCCTGGGCTACATCCTCTAATTAGACAGAGCGAGGGGGGAGGATCTCTGCCTGTCACTGGGAGGGAGATGGGGTCCGTGGGGTTCCGCGTGTCAGTCCCAGAAACAAAACACAATTACTTTCACATTTAACCACTTCAGTCAGGGACAGACTTTGAATAGGGATATTACTGAGTGCGCCCCTGCCTTTCAACTGCTGCTGCAGGAGACGCGCCACAATACAAAACGCAGAGATTTGTTTGTGGGATAAAATGGGTGTTTCCATTCTTCTGCGAGAAACCAAGAGCTGATCTGGACCATTTTACCTCTAACAAAGAAGGAAAATTGGTGCCGTTGGACATGATCTTTTTCAAAATCGACAAGTTTTTATTATTTCTGAACACAGACTTCCAGGAGGAATAATTGTCCTAATGTTTATTCTGCCCTCTGCTACATTTTGTTAGCATCAGCTGGACAGCTCACTCTTGAAAATCAACTCACTACAGAGGGGAAATTAAAGCTGCAGCGAGTTTCCTGCAAAGCGCCACAAAAATTGGGCTTATCAAAGTTGTTGAAAAAGTCAACTAAGAAAAGTAAAAAAAAAAAAAAGAAAAAAATGTGTTTGAGGAAGATGGATTCCAGTGCCGTTCACCAAGCATCTTCTCTTTTGTTTGGATTTAACTTTCCCCAATGGTACAACAGAGGAAAGAAAGAAGAAGAAGAAGAAGCTCAAAGGCTTCTGGGAGTTTTTGTCATGTCTCCCTCCAGACATTGTGTTTGCATGCACATATCAGACCCTGAGAGAGATGGAGACAAAGACAAATACATAGAGCACGCACACAAACGTAAACCCACAAACATAGTCTGATATACGCACACGCTTAGAAAGAGAAAATCCTCCCAGGATCATTAGGTCTGTCATGCTGTCTAATTCTGATCCACCTACAAAACTAGAACACAACAATTGTGATACATCACTTGGGATCTAAGGGTGTATTTGTGCCCATTTACAGTATGGGAACCGTGTTGTATGTAATTATAAATAAACTTAAATATTAATGATGGCGCCTCTCAAGCCAGCACTATTGTTTTTTTTCTTTATATTTTTTGTCGTAATTCACCGCTGTTTTATTTTGTCGTGCGGCTTTTTGAAACGGTGCCAGAATTCTAAGAACCCGAGGTGATGAAGAAGAAAACAAGTTGTCATATAAAAGGGAGTATAAATATATATTTGCCACTTTCAAATGTGTGAAGAGCTGTCACACTTGGCAGATCAAGACATTCAGAGAAAATTTGGTGTTTGAGAGCCACTTGGGGACAAACGCATGAAGCTTTGCTTTTGTGTGACACATTTGGGACTCGGGGCAGTTAGGGCATTTTCAGGGGGCATACTTTAAATATATAAAAAATATTAAAAAAAATAAGACAGACAAAAGGTTCTGGGGAATTAGGTCTCCTGTGTTATAATGAAGAATGCCTTTGGAAAAAAAGAGGGGGGAAATGTCTAAAATGTCATTTCTTGAAGTCATCATTTGAAGAATCAGCAAAAGTAATTTGATGCATTACAACGCATAAAGGCTGCACTCCTTGTGTTTTTCTTTCTCTCTCAGCGTATCCATCTCACTTTTTCCCCCCCAGTTTTCTTCCTGGGACAGACATTATGACAAACATAGCTGTTTATGCTGACCTGGTGACCGTGAAGCCTATAAATATGCTTAATTAAAACAGTGGAATTGGTCACAGCTTGGCAATAATGGCTATCACACAGGGAGAGGAGAATCTCATTTGTGAGGGGAAGTAGAACATGATGCAGATGTGCTCTTGTCACTTTCAGCACTCATTAAGGCCAGGGAGCTTTGGATTGTCTTTGAAGGAATCCCTTTAAAAAAAAAGAAAAAAGAAGACACTCCAATTAAGGTATGTGTCCTGCGGGCGTCTGAGGAGAGGGAGAAGTCATACGGCACCCCAGTCCTTCCCCTCCTACGTCGATCACAGCAAGACTCAACACATGACTTACAATCTCGTGTCACTTCCAAGAATGCAGTGAAATTTGAAGATGGGGGGAGGGGATACAATAAAACACAGGCGTAACAGGAGCGTTGGTTCATAAAGTGTCATCCTCGCCGCTGTCCAACTTCAGTCTCGTCTCGTCTTTGGAGGAATCATTGGGAGAGAATCCTCTGATCGCAACTCTCCATGCAGTAACTGCAACACTGGAGCTAAAACCTGCGTGTGTGAACGTCTCCACGCACACATGAGTGAGCTGCACTCAGAGAAATGTCAGATTAAAGCTTTGGCTAATACCGTGCATCCATCAGTTAATGAATCTGGCTAATTAATCCAGCCGAGCACCATTGTCTTAAACTGACTTCTTTGAGCAAGTGTGAAACATTACTCTGTCTGAAGCTGACACAGAAAGAAAAAAAAAGTTATTTTTTTATTTTTAGAACAAGTTGACATAAATCTTTGGAACATTTTTTTGGACAGCTGTAATGAAAGGATAAGGTTTATGTAGTAAAACTTGAGCTAACCACTCCTGGTGTGGGCAGTAATCAAGGGTTAGAGAGAGACAGCACAACCAGCCCAGTCGCCCTCCATATCAGCACCTCATGAAATATCTACACTTTACTCCACATTTTAACGGGGCGGAGGGAAGGTAAAGGCTGAATGTGTGACAGTAGAGGGGAGTCCTCCGGAGGGTTTCAAGGAAAGCAGTGTTCTGTGCATTTCACTCCCAGTTTCTTGTCTAAGTAAGGAAAAATATAAAAATAAAAAAGGTGGGAAGGAGAAATAGATGAAAAAGAGAAAGAGAGCAAGAGAGATTATTCTCCTCTGGAATCTGGATTCTGGGGCACGCAGGCCCAGGAGTCAGTCAATCTGGATGGTCTGAGGGGGGCGGCTGGGCGGGGGGTCCTGAGAGGGCTGATTAGACGGATGCTCTCCCATCATCCATCTCGACAGGCTGGCGAAAATTGGCTAGCCCCTCGCAGGGTAGAGTTCACGGGGGTGGAGGCGGTGGAGGAGGATGTGGTGGATACCTGTCACAGCCTTTGGTCTGTTTCAGGATCTCAGCAGCAAATTAATAAAATATCTTTCCTGCTTCCCTTTACCTGCCGTGGCAGCTCTCCCTCTTGCTGCTCCCCTCTCCCGGCTTGCTCTGGCCCTTTGACCCCTCCAAATACTGTGAGGGATGAGGAGCCCACGCAGGCAGCGAGTGGACCGGAGAGTCACAAAGAAACGCGGGGAGAAACTCCAAACTCAAGACGAAGCAGAGAGAAGGAGCTCTCTGCTGGAAGACAGCTCTTGTTCAGACAGACTGACAAACGAGCGCCCTGTGTCAGGCAGACATTTTGAAGAGTGAAAGTTGGGAAATGGCAGCCAACGATAAAAAAAAACAAGCTAGCAACCAAAGTTTTCACCATGGGTGGAAAAAAAGGCAAGTACATTCAAAACTATTGGGCAAAAATAAAATAAAAAAAACCCCTTAACCTCCATTATAACGAAAGAGTACATGCATGTATATGCGTGTCATATGTGCTTGAGAACACGCCATCATGTATTCACGTGGGACTGTCTTTAGAGCACGAAACAGGTTGAGGATAATGATTGTCTTATCCCCCGAGCTCATTCTTGCTCTCCTTTCATAACACCCTGTTTCACAACAGAGTGCCATAGGTCTTTCATGTTCTCCGCTCGTCTCTTCACACACACTAAAACAATATAATCATGCATGAAACATCACCTCCGGGAGGTGGAGATCACTTCATTCCAGAAAATGTCAAACATAAAGAAAAGAAGGGGTGGGGGGAGAAGTAGGCAAACATCCCCAGGTTATTTGAGATTGTTTACAGGTACCTCCTGCAACATTTGCTATATAGAAAACACTTGTACCAATGAGAAATGAAAACATGACACACGCGCGCGCACGCACACAAAGGTGGGGGCTAATATAAATGAAAAGTATCTGCATCTGTAGTTTGTATACGGAGGGTTGTTGCCGAGGCTTTTTATATAATCTTCTTTGCAGAGGAGCTGCATGTCGGTGGATTAGGACTTGTTTTATTCATGTTAGTGGTGTTCGAACGACCAGCGGATAATGATCGCATTCACCTTCCTCCTGGCAGACACACACACACATCTGTGTTTACAACCTGAATTTCAATATGAAAATCAGAGCTGATCAATGGATGCTTCCTCTGGCTACCTGCTAACACACACAACTGCACATTGACGATTTTAGGCAGACGTAAAAAGAGGATTAGTCTGTTTGCTTATTTTGGCAAATTGGAGGGGTAGTTCAGTTCTTTTGAACAGGGGTTCGGTGGAAAGGGCACAAACAACTATTATCTCACCTGTTGTAGATAAATTTTTAACTGGCCACAATTTGGGAAATACAGATTAGTTTTGACTTGATTGACAAGAAACTAGCTAGTCTGTGGAAAGCAGACCATTTTGAAATTGCACCAATCTAATATGGTAGTTTGTGAAAATTTCATTTTGTAAACTTTTAATGCCCTGTCACTGTAAAGTTTTACACAACTTATGCTGACTTGTGAACCTTTATATAGTCATAATATAGTCAATCTAAACATTATACATCATACAATATGTAGACATCCAAAAGAGACATCCATGATTTGATTTTCATCTTCATTGTAGATATCTTCAGTATTGGACAAATTTTTCATAAGTTGGCATAAGTTGTCTAAAACTTTAAAGGGGCTATATCATGTAAAATAAACTTTTTTGAGTTTTATATCATGTTACAATGTTATCCTCTCATCAAAAACATGCCCAAAGTCTTACTTTGACTCTTTCATGCATGTTTGAGAAATCCTGTAGTGTCCTGAGGCAGCCAGGCAGAGGAGCAAAAATGACTGGTTGGGATCATCTCCGCCTCTGGGCTGTGTCTCCAAGCCGAGCTTCCTCATCACGGAGCACACCTTCCCACCCCACACCCCACACACCCCGTCCATGACTCCTGCAGGCTCTCGGCAGTAACAAAGCAAACAACGGGTGAAACTGAAAGTGAAACTGAAACTGTCTGCTGAGCTCCCAACACTACTTCCCACTCAGTCAAGTTCTTTTCAGATTCAAAATACCTTCGAGGAAATGTATTTTCAGATGCCAAGTAAACTGCATCATAGCGTGCACGCGAACACCCCACCCCTGCGCTGAAATGGGCGGGACAGAAGCGGAAGGTGGTTCTTAAAGAGACAGAGGCCAATTTCAAGGCGTTTAGAAGAGGAAGTGATGAGAGGATAAGTTTATTTTCTATTTAAACTTAAAAACAGCATTTTAATAACAACTGAATGTGACATAGATACTTTATTATGGTATAGTATTTAAATATATAGATACTTTATTATGGTATAGTATTTAAATATATAGATACTTTATTATGGTATAGTATTTAAATACATGCCTTAGAAACACATAATATTGGCCCTTTAAAGTGTGACAGGGCTTTTACATTCAATTCACTATACTATATTATTCTAGCAAAAACTATTATTATATTCCAGCCAGAAGTGACTCAGGCTGCACCTAGAAGTGCAATAAGGCATAGAATTTAATGTAAATAACATTTTTTGTGAAACTGACAACAGTGTAAAAGTTTATCATCAACCCATGTTCAGTATGTTGGAATTGTTTTCTAACAGAAACGACTCACTTTGGTCCTGGTCTTACTCAGTCTAGCCATAAGCTCATCAGTTCAATTAAATTTAGACAATTCTTCAAACTGAGGCCAATCAAAGAACTACAAGTAAGGCAATTGCTCATAAACTTTTTTTTGCACAATCGCAGTTATAGAACCATCTGAACCATCCTTTTAGGGTAAATTAAAAGTAATTTTCATGATAAGGTCAAACACAGCAATTGTCGAGAACTCATATTTTGGTGATTCGGTTTTGAGAAGTAATAGAAAAGGATCTAGATATGAGAAGTGTGCCATGTGTACGATCGTGAATCCCCCAAACAAAACAGAGCTGCTTGAAAACACCACCACAGTGAAATAATATAATAAGGTCTGTTTCATTTTTGCCCGCTTCTCCAAGGACCAGAGCAAAAAGATTGCTAGAAAATGGATTATCTCTCTAACGTTGCAAGTTCATAAGTCCAACTGCTAACTTTGTTGAAGGGCAGATATGGTCTCCCGGAGGACGGAGCTCATATTTAGCCACGAGGCCTCCTTTGCGATTAGGAGAGGAGATGCAGGCATATTGACTCAACTGTGTTTTTGTCTCTGCTCTGCATGTAATTACCTCTTCAAAAATGAGCATTCCGCTAATCCTCTAATTCCAGATATTTTAGTGCTCTGCTGGTCTAATAAGCAAATCAAATCAGATCTGCACATCACAAATGAGTTTTTGGAAACGGACTGAAATAATTCCTTCTGAGTCGCTCATCCCTGCCAGGATGGAGGGGATAGCCGGCGAGCGGTGAGCCGTTCGTGTTTGTTGCGTTGTCGCGCGCAACCAGCGGCGGCGCTTGCACACGCTCCGTCCCTGAGACTCACCTGTAAYTCTGTCTGGAAGAAGAACTTCTGCGGGCACTGCGAGCAGTCGTAGATCTTGTCCTCCTGTCCGTGGGCAGAGAAAATGTGCTGCTGGAGCTTGTTGGCCTGGACAAACACTGCTCACATACAGAGGAAAAAAGGGAGAAGAAAAGATGCATAAATATTAATAGGGATTTTAAATCTTTATTTCACGCTGCTGCTCAATCTAAGTGGAAAATAAGGTGCATTAAGCAGACTATTAATTCTATCAAATGGTAAGGAAAATTACTCCAAAACAAATGRTGGCACTGTCAATACGCTAAAAAAGGGATTTATTATGAGTTAAATATATACAAACCTAGAACAATTTAAATTTTAACAACAATCACAATATAGAGTAAGCAAATGCATAATGTTTTGGGAATATTCATGCTCTTTATTTAGTGCTGCAGTGGGGACAACAAGCCAGGAAATAAACAACCACAAAAACTGGCATGGCTTCAAGTGCAAAACATGGCCTCCATTAGTCTACATCGCTAATTATATTGACAGTATAAATATTCATGGTGTTGCACTACTTATGCATGCAGACTCCACTCGCCATCACATAAACACACAACACGTTGGAGCTAAAAACATATAGTTTGTGCTTTAATTGAGCCATAGTCCGCACCGAAAAGCTAAGTGGGCTGCAACTGTATGCCCTGGGAGTGTCGTGCATGTGGCGCCTGTGCTGGTGCACTCTCCGAGGAGCACTTCAAACGCACCGTTTGTTATCCTGGACCCTTGCGCTTTAAGGATGGCTGTCTAATCTCAAAGGTCTAGATGCTCTGGAAAAGTTAGCACAAGGGGGAAGGGGGTGGGGGGATTGCTTCATTTAAATTTCTTTTACAGCTCAGAATAACTTTGTCTAATGTGTACGCTGAGGGCCACAAGGCGGTGGGAAAAGAAAAGCACAGCCACCAAAAACAAACAAGTACAAAAAAAAAGGTGAGGTTGGGGGATGTTAAAGGCTTTAGGGTCGCTGGAGTTCCGTTCGGCGGGGGGCTACAACTTTAACGTGTTCCAATTTGAGCTCACCTGGGAGAGCGATTATTAATTATTGAGCTGTGTAGAGTCAAGAAACATTCAGCTTCACTGAATGTCACACTGCTGACCTGGGAAATAAAAGTTTAGATCCATGGCAGACACACTGCGGGGAACGCTGTCAGACTGCTAATGCCCGGGTGACAGCTGTCTCTGGAACACGGCAGCAGTGTTAACCAGAAATGAACAAACCTACGCTAATGAACAAACAACAACTCCAYGGTCCATTTCTGAGAGTGATGACCACGGCCGCACAGAGATAAACAAAATTGCAGAGGCACGGCTGTTTTTTTTTTTTTTACGGCTGGCGATAAAACGTTTCTCCAGGTTAAGACCTCAGTCATCGTACACATTCATGCCTACATTTTGCTCCGGAAACTATGACAATTTTCTTTGCGGGGAATACGCGCTTCGGAAGCCAAAATGTACTGATAAACAATAGTCTTTTCCTTCAGCTGTGTTTTGTCTGCATATACGGTACAGAAGCAGGTCACAGCAGCTGCAGGAAGCCTTCATTATGTCTTTGGCTGGAAGCTGAAAAAGTCAATACAGCAAAAATAAAAATGGATTTGAGACTTGGGGGGCCTTCAAATACTGTACAATAGGGCCAAACATAACTGAGATGTCAAGTTAGCTGTTACTTGCTGTAAGCATGCAGTTCTGCTCCAATTATGGGTACATTTAATGAGCTATGCCTTTATCAAATATAGCTCAATGCAAGAATAAAGTGAAAGGTGACTTAAACTGCTTTAATGACACATTTAAGTATTCTGYGAGACCAATGGGAAAAGAGCCTCTGAATTTATAGAGGTCATTTTTAAAGGTATTTGAAATGATAGTTCACATCTTCGTAGAAAAGTATACACAATTAATATCTTACCTTTTCCAGAGGTGTATAGTAATAAAGTACATTTACTTTGCTACAGTACTTAAAGAATTTTTCTGAGGATTTTACCAAGTATTTCTTTAAATCGTAACTTTTACTTTTGTTTCGTTACATTCAAAACATTATGATACTTTTACTTCTTTACTTCAAAATTTAACGACTTACACACACACTATAATTTCAAATATGTCCTGAACTCATGAAATGAGTTGTTTATGCAATTGTTTATGAAGTGCTACAATTTACTTAACCATTTGAGCAACTTACATATTTTCTTTAAAAGCAGAAGTGTAAATTGCTAAATATTTACCCAACTCGGATTTGTGGAACCAGGTGACATATCTTGGTTATGTAAATTTAACACTTCATTTATCAGACTTTGTCAAAGTACTTTTACTTGTACTTCCCTGATAATGGTGATCAGTTTTATGACTTAAACTTTTTTTTAATGAAATTAATTTTTACCTGATTAATTTCTTATAAGGTATAATTACTTTTACTTGTTTTTTTCAAGTACTTTATAGACCTGTGATTTTGCAAGATTATTTTTTAAAATTATTAGTTTAATTCTGACTGGATTGGTGAGCTGAAGACTGATGACTAATCTTGTGTTTTCATTGTATTTTGGATTTTTTTTTGTTTGATTTACCTCATTGATCCTTGTTTTCAGCTGCATTCCCTCCTGTCAGCTATATGGAATCACCTATCCTGCATTCAGTAATCACCCACCCATGAACTCTGTTGTTTTCTATGTTCATCTTAAGATCCACTGCTGCAGCTTGTCCTTATTGTTTCTGTTTAGTTGTGGTATCTCATTTTAGTGAAAGAAAATATTGTCATGCGTTGTTCRTTTACCAGTTATGTGCTTGAACCATACGGAGAATGTACCAATGCATGGAAAAGATTAATAAATAGGAATCATACAAAACCTGTGTGCTCTGCTGTAGACTGGTTAAATGACCAAGTGTTCAGACCCAAAACAAGGAAGCGCATTGAATTTAACATAGGCCWCCGCATGGCTCCGCCTATTTGATTACATCATCAGTGAGGGGTCCCTAGAGCCAGATTCTATAGGGCTCTGCCTAGAGCTGCTCAAAGCCACGCCCCCAGACATCATAATCTAGCCTAATGAAGATTTAAAAGTTCAGTTATGTGTTGAATTTGTTTTCAGGCATGTATCTATTTATATAAAATCATCAAGTTAAGCAAAACAGTCACATTTAACAATCTTTACAGTTCTATCATAAGACTATATACCATGTGTAATGTAATTAAAATCAGTATATAACCTAAGCCCAATAAATTTCTTTATTATTCAATGATCATGTTTGAATCCTGAACGTGGCTCCTCAAACGTCTGCATCTTGATCTTTCAACAACCGACAGCGTTTACATTAACAATGTTTTTATTCAGAACAGAAGTATTGACATGCACAGAGTTGTAAACTTTCCCTAAAAAAACACAGGAGAGGAAGTTCTACTTCCGTGATGAACAYAARCAAACATCCTGAATGGACCTGCGCCAAATTTTAATAACGGTGGAGATGCACTCCTCGTTCCTACACTTTCGACCGTCAAGAYGTTCGATAACTTTGAGCTCTTCCAAAGTTTCTAAGGTTGTATCGCTAACCAACCACTTTTGCTCCCCTGACATATTAGCATCTAGCCAGGCAGAAATAYGTCTGGTGGACACAGGGCGACCATGCGCAGTCAGGTCAGTTTTCCACAACCAGAATAACATGACCAGAATATGTGTTTACATGCACGCCGTTCGGATTATCAATCAGCATAAACCACCCCTCTCATTCAGATTACRAATTTATTCCAATCAACCTGAATCAGATCAGAATATCTATTCTGATTTCTTATATCCATGTAAACACAGCTAGTTTTAAAGTGGCAGCAGTCCACTTAGGCCTTGGTCCCACTGCTGCTGACAAGCCGTTAGCTCTTCAATCCAGAGACCACATAACAAGCTATCAACATATAAAATATTAATTCTTATAACCTTTCCCCAGGACCCCACTTTAAAATATCTAAATCATCCTGTTAAGGGCTTAGGTTAAATTTATGTTTGTTAAGGATGATTAAAGGCGTTTGTTCAGATTTAGTGTGGCACGCGTTTAATTAAATCCAGAGCTGTTACTTTTTCATTGTCTTCGTGGTTGTTTTTCAAATGAGCATGAAACGTGTAATAAAGGGATAAGCAGGCACGGACTATGGAGGGACATTGTATTGGCATTTGGCAGYATGAGTCACATATAAAATATGCAACTGCATTGCCTATTCAGTGGAGAAACAGAGGCATGTCTTCCTGGAGGGTTAGAACGAGGACATAGAGAAACAGGCAAGAAATAATCCAAAACCACGTCCAAACAGGATCAGTGGCTGGCCATTGTGTCCCTCCCTGCAGAGAACGTGAGGTGGTGGTGGGGAGACGGAGAGAGAACTTTGTGGAGTTTGTTGGCCGTGGAGTCGGAGCAGAGCCGAGCCAAACAGAGAGCTGAGCCGGGCTGGGCGTCGGGGGGTGTCAGGGCTGAGGGGGCTGAGGGGCCAAGGTCTCCTCGCTGTGGGGGATATTAAGCCCTCTGATTAGATCTCAGGGGCTGCCCGTGGCAGACGTCTCCTTTACTACAGGCCCCAGCTCATCTTTATTTTGGCAGGGTGGTGCTCTCTGCAGGCTGCACTGCACCAATACTAAGCTGTTTGTGCAGGGAGGAAAATAAGTTTATCCTTTTCTAACCCCCACCCCACTTCCTCCTTTTTCATTTATTTATTCTTCTGGCCTACATGTGTTTGCTTCTGCCTAATCTGAGGGTTCAGAGCCTCCGTGTTCTGAGGCAAAACAAACAAAATGACTGTGTGAGTGGATAYGAGGCAATTTGAAGTTAAAGCTTTGTCCACTTCCTCTTTATTTTAATCATCGCGTGCAAGTTGTCGTAATGACATCATCGCGTACAAGCAGAATATGTGCAGAAACCGAGCAATAAACTAATTAAACTATTGCATTTGTCAAAGTCGTGTGGCTTTTGAAAGCAGTGCATCCTGGAGTTTTTTTTAAAGTTTGTTCGTCGTGTGATGACATGAGGCACACGCAGGACTTTCATCAGGCACACTTTCTTCTGTTTTGTTTGTCTTAAGCACATATTCCCAATCACAATTTCCACACCAGCCCTCCCTACAGCTCCTAAGGGTGCAGGCAGACACTTCTAGCTGCAGGCTCCCCCACTTCTGAAACCTGTCAAATCTGTCCTGGGAGAGTCAGCATTTCTCTCATCATCCAGGGGCTTATGGACCTCTCTCCATTTACCCTCCCTCCCCTACACAGCTCTCTTTTCCTCCTCCACTTCCCTCCTTTCATCTCACATCCAAACTTGCCAGTTGCAACCTTCTCGGCTTCCTTTAAGTTTTTCGTCTCCTTTTCTCCTCTATTTCGTCTGTCCTCGTCTACTGCCTGTAACTTATTTTTTGCTCCCCGCACTTTTCTCCAGTCAGTTTGTATTTTTAAATTTCCCCAGAATAATCTGTCCTCTCAACCATCACTCTAAGCATAGATTGAGGATAATCAGGTGTGTAAATGAATGACAATCACTCTCGGCCCCCCACTGCGTTTTGGGTCACAAGGGGACGGATCAAACTGAAACATGTGCATTGAGGGGGAATGGTCTTTTTAAAACAAAGGGTAACCTTGTTAAATGAGCACACTCTACCACCCTGGCGCCACCTAGTTTGATCAAAGTCCTGCTTTTATGTTCAGACTCATTACATCGATAAAAGGCATCCTTCAAAWCAGTGAAAATCATGTTTTTTTTAAACACAGAGCATGCACGGTTCTGTCGTGGCTCAAATAGAGCTGAGTGTCGAGACAGTATTAATGCATTTGAAAGATAGTTGTRAATTTATTTCTATTGAAGACACAAATTCAATTCAAAAACAGTATTTTTTTCCACATGTGATAATATCATCTCAACATATTTAGATGTTACATAAAAAAATGTTGAAATGATGATATGTTTCACTATTACCAGCATGAAAACAGTTTAAAAACTAGTTAAATACCCATCAGTTTACTTCCTCACAGCATACAGAACATAACAAAAAATACATATAAACTATTCAGCATTGATTCTGTATAGAGATTGTCTTTATTTATGTTATTATATGTTCAGTCTTCTTAAAACTTGAAAAGTTTTGCAGGTAAATTTGGCAAAGATCTTGCAGAAATGTGGTCTTAATTGGCTTAAACCTAGCTAGGATTGTTCTTGGTTATATCGAAACAATAGGTTTTAAATATACAATAAGATTTTACTTTAAGGGAATTAGCTTTTGTTACATTTTGGGACTTCTGTGTCCAACTTAACATTTTATATAATAAATTTGTAAATTTTAGCTATCTTGATTTTCTCCGTTCTAAAGTTCCAAATAAAATTTCTACAACTTTAAAATTCAAAAATAGACAGACAGACAGACAGACAGACAGACAGACAGACAGACAGACAGACAGACAGACAGACAGACAGACAGACAGACAGATGGTCAGATTTGATTCAAGATGACTGCCATATATAATCAACTTTACAAACAACAACAATGAAAGGACCATTCCTTAAAAGAGTGCAGACTGCCTGCAGCTTTGCACACCAAGGTTCTAATAACAAATTTGGCACAGCCTGTTACTGCTCAGAGTATAAGACAAGGATGACTCTCAGCTAGTACCACATAAAATAAAAGCAAAGTATCTGTAAAGTTGACTGAGATATGGCTAAAAACTTGAGTAAGAATCGGCTTGACTCTAAATCACTAAACAGTCATGCATAAAGGTGATGTAAAGCACAAGCATACAAAATACAAAAACACTCAATTAATTTTAATGCTTTTCAGGATTTACAGGCGTTCTTATGGCCCAGGATAAAAACAGGCTTCAAGGCTGTTTGTAGACGTTTATTCTAGGAGTTTCATTAAAATTCGGGGGGTTCATGAGATGTTTCGCTAAATAGACAGATAAATGAAGCCAGACGTTCACACGTAGACAAAGGCAGGAACATGATTTCCCACCTTTTATAGCTGAAGGCAAAAATAACTTTTCTGCACGTATTTTGTTTGCCAACAAATCCTAAGTCAGTGTTAAATTAGCTAAATTGGGGGGTAAATGTCTTCTCGCGTCTGTACTTCAGACTCAGCCCAAATAAATATATTCAAGGACAGCTGTYAGCCAATCTCTCAATTGCTCTGTTTCCTTCGAGCGCGCTGACTTCAGATTAGTCTGCGTGTCCCCTGCATCCCCAACAGAGGGAGGCCTTTCAGTCCGTTCTCTCCTCTCCTCCACCACAGGCCTTCGCCCAGCTGTCTGCCTGCCTCTGCGACCGCTGTCCTGAGGGTGCACTCTGTCTCTCCCTCCTCCCTGTCTCCCTCCCAGCATCCCTCCATCTCTCTCTCTCCCTTTCTCTCTCATGCGCCGTGATCGATATGGACGCAGAGGGAGTGTGTGGAGGGGGGTGGGGGGTGGGGGACCTGTCTGTCAAAGACAGCGGTGGAAAATGAAGGCTCAGATGAAGGAGGCATGCTCTGTATATTAAATGCCCGCACCCCTGTGAGGGGTGGAGGGAGAGGGAGGCTCGGGGTGCTGGTGGTGGTGGGGAAATATCAATAGGCTTCTTCTAAAAGAGAGATAAGGCAAAGGCAGACATGTAGAGTAGAGGGAGGGGAGCGGAGAGAAAGGAGAGTGAATAAGGAGATGTGAATGGAGGTGGATGAAGAGAAGAAAAACAAACACAAAGCAAAACGTGAGCTAATGATGTTAATTGATGTAACAAACAGAAAAAGGAGAAATTGTTTTTTTTTAAATGCAACGGGTGGATGTTGGGGAGGGCTGTGCGTGCAGGAAGTTCGGGGGGTGGGAGCTGGACCCAAAAAGTGTTAGAAGGAGTAAAGAGCTGAGAAGGGAGAAAGAGTGAAGAGCCGAAGTTAACGACTTTGCAGATTTCATTATAGAGATAGTTAACCCTGTTGACACTGAAGGAGGGCGCTATTCTCTCCGGAGGAGTCCGGTCCTTCCACCTCCACGCACAGAGACAGATGAGATCATTACAGCTATCAGCACCACTGCCATCCACAATTAGCACATCTCCCTTTCTTTCCACAATCCTCCATCCCCCATCTCCCCTCAGCTCACACCATCTTCCACCCCCACCACCTCTTTCTCCCCCCCCTCACCTCATGACACTTCTTTGGCCTTGATTTGGAGGCAATTTGACGAAACAAAAAAAGCCACATGCAACAAACTGTGATCAGCTTCTTCTTCTTTTTTTTCTTCTTGACCTTTCCAAACTCATTTAGAAGCCATCTGCCTGGTGTAACTCAAAGATTCTGGGCGCTCCGTTGAAAAAGTCTACAAAAATGTTTTCTTTGTTATTTCACCAGTTTCACCAACTCACAGCGGAGCCGAGTACAAACCTGTAAAGCAGACCGGACACTTGAAGGTTCCTCCCATGCCCTCAAAGCTGTGCTCAATCAGGTGGCATTGAAGCTTTGCCGGTGAGTCGAACGACTGACTACAGAGCTTGCATTCATGGTTCAGTCCTTCCTCTGCAGAGGAGAAACAACACAAACACAGAAAAAAAAAACATGAGAGGGAAAAATAAACAGAGCGTGAATGGCCGAGGTGCAGCAAAGGTCTAACTCTGCCTCACCCCCACTTTTTTCTTTTTCTTTTTTTCACCCTCCCCGTCTTCACATGAAATTCAAATTTCACAATTTTACGGCAAAGACTCCTGTCTGTGATTTTCATGAATCAAACGGGAAATTATACAACGTGTGAGCTGCTCCCATCAGGCATAAATTGGATGACCAGCCGGGGTCCTAATTGCGCCAATGAGGAACATTTTGAACGTCATTGTTATAATAAACTTGAATAATAATAATAATAAAAATAAAAACAAATCATTATTTTTAGAATCTGCAACTTTAATAACTTTTGCTTTTCCTTTAGAACATAAACTTTAATGCATTCATTTAATTTACTGGCACATAAATCCACACATATTTATTAATGGCCACTGATAACGTCAACAAAAGTCCCAACTATGGACCTGCAGTGCCCTTTGCATGCACAGCAAACCTGCTGATTCAGACTTTTAGAAAAGTACCCATCTCCAGCGTGTCAATAAAAGGCCTTTACTCTCTGCCACGGGGCCAGACTGCGAGCTATCAAACTCCTGATGATGAGTGTGGGGGGTGGGGTGGATGTRCTTCAGGGACTCGTACAGGGTTTATCCCCAGGTCTCCACAGCCCAGTGCCCACCACACAGGCCCTGGGTACCAGAAGCATGTCTACGCAATCTAGCTGAAAAGCTGTGCACAGCCAAGTCCAAGCAGAAGGTTTATTGCAGGTGCTTTAGGGCAAATCTGGCAAAAACAAATCAGTGGAAAACAAGAAAACAGTAGAATTAAATGTAAGAGGCTTGTCATTTTTTATATTTTGGATCCTTTTGCTGAACATATGTTTCCTCTTATATACATCTACACAGCATTATATTTGTCTATTCTTATTTGCATCAATACTGAAGTATTTTGTTACACAGAACTTTTCCATTTTTTTCCCTCAGACTGAAACTGATATCATAAAAAACAGGTAGTTTCTCAGCTTCTGCACCTACAAACTGATGTTGAATTGTAGTGACAACTACAACCCAATGACCTCTAATACGCCAGGAAAAGAAGGGAATGAAAACATGTCCTGCAGTGCCAAAAGAAACAGTGGGAGAGCATACATACTGAACATCACTTTAACACATTTGACAGTCCCCCCCACAACCTTAAATCTCTAAACCTGTAGCTTAAAAGTGACTATCGCACAAAAGGGTTCGCTACATAAATACAGGACATAAGCAGTTTATCATCACAAGCTCACAGCCAATGTTTCTGCATGACTGTCTTCCAAAAGGTAAAAGCCGATCAAAGCTGCTCAGAGTGAAGGGAGTGGGGTGTTGTTGTGCATTTGACAGATGAGCTACTCTTTACCCTACATGTGCATCTGAGTGTAGCACTGCCAGGTATCGGGAAAAGAGAAGGGGGGGGGGGGCGTCCACAAGGCCGTGCAAGTGGACCGCCGTCCTCTTTGATCGCTGTTTGGTTTCCTTATCTGAGTGAGAGGTGCGCTATGAGGTCAAGCTAGCTGCAGCGTGTCAGAGATCTGTTCCTCCGCCATATGCGCACCCCTCGTTTGACCCCCAGTGCACCACGTTTGTCCCTTCGGAGACCTGGCCTGCTTCATTATGCAGATAACTCTGCACCTGCCTGACTGACCTTGCGTGAGGGGATGTGTGTGTTTACGTTGGTAAGCAGGTGCATCGGTAGCGATGGGAACCATAAAGTCAGAACGATTCGCCTTTTAAAGATATGCCGGGTGTTTTGTAACTCTATTTGAAGATCTTCAACCATTTCATGATACTATTATTAAAATCAAGGGGACTTATGATGCAAAATCCACTTTTTTAGCTGTTAAATGCATTTTGTTGTGTACTGAAGTTTCCAGGTGGGCAGACAATTTAAATTTAGTCTCACTTGGTATCTTTATATTCTGTTTGGGTCGTATTTTTTAACCCGTTCATTTTTCTCTTTTTTCTGCGACGTCCGCTAAACTATTACGWCACAGTTTTTGCAAAAGACAATAATGTCCAACTACAGTTTAGTCRTCTACATTCTCCTCTTGCCCTGGCTCAGACTCTCTTTCAAGTTAACTAGCGGTGCAACAATACACGTACCYGTATCGAACTGTTCAATACAGTGCTTTAGGTTCTGTACACACTTGTATCAAACAATACAGATTTTTAAAAWTTATTTKATGAACTTGTCTTCTGAAGATGCTCTGTGTTGAAGTATCACAGGATCTGTGTTCGACTATTCTATCTAGGCTGTATTTTYGAGCACAGAKCCAYTGRGRAACTTGCTGTTTCAGCWAAATTTAAGTTGAAATTYAATTTTAAAATGRTACTTTTGAGGTTAMACAAATGTTCTTAATAAATTACAAGTTAAAAAGGGCATKGAAATTTCTGTTATTTGTATCGAAAAAATATYRAACCGTGARACTAAAGTATYGAACCGAACCAAATCRTGACTTTTCTGTATCGTTGCACCCCTAATGTTAACCTAAAATATATATTTGTCCTGCAACTGATGGTTGCTATTAGAATCATGTCACATGATTTTSTGGTATTATTCTCGTGGGATTAGRTCAGGTTTAGTTCTTGATGCTAAAAATCAAGATTGACAGAATAGACAACATTTCACTCGCAGCCTTTATTTTAGTTTAGGGGCCTGAATCAAGCTGGCAGCCTGGTTCTTAGCGAGAGCCAGGGGAGGAAGTCAGCTTTCTCACCCCTATAGCTGCCTCATTGGGCTGAGGTCACTTCCTGTTGCTCCCCCAGCCCTTTCTCCATGGCCGCCCAATCAGCACGGCCCTACGTGGCCCCCCCACCCCCCCACCCCTCTCCAAGCATGGCGCAGACTCTGGATATAGTTACAGGGCCACGGGGGACTGTCAGCTCACTCTCTATCCTCATCTCTCCCTCCTCCCACTCAGTTTTTCCAAGTCTCCCGAGTGTTTCTCCTCCGCCGCCACCTCGTCCCTCTGCACTCCTAAGAAAATCCTTTAGATGAGAACTGCTCCTGAGTCTGCTCCCTCTAAGCATCCCTGACACCAGCAAAGTAAGCCCATCTGCATATCCACAGGGCCTCGCGTTCCTGTGGCTCATGGTTTATGTATTTCACAGCTCCTTAAAACACAAACGCCTAATATCTCTCCCATGTGGAGGACAGGAGAGGGAGAGAAGAAAACTACTTTCTCAAAGAATGGTCTTTATTTCTCAGTGCTGTTTACTTTTTTTTTTTTAAAAAATGAGGGGTTTTTTTTTTTTTTTTGTATCCAGGCTCAAGTTCATGTGTGGTTGAAGGTTGTTCGGGATGCAGCGACTAGCAAGGTCTGCCTTGTGTAGTTTAGTAAACCCCACCCTCAGTTTACCGGATTCTGTCAGAGCTGGGCTGAGTTTAAAATGTGTTTTGGAAAAGTCGAGCCATCACATGGCTGCGAGTAACAAAGTGAAACTAAAGTAACTGAAGCCAAGTTTAATTTGAGATAATAGCGTATAATTAAGTATGACGCAGGGCATTTCTTAATTAAAAAAAAAACCTCCCTCAGCCTATTCTGTTCCAACGCCACCGTCGCCCCTCACTCTACTTATACAATTCTTCTGAGGAGCAGTTTGAATTGGAGCGCTTAGTTTTGCACAAGAAAAATCTGATACTTAGATTTCCACTCCTCTCTGGGGCATAGTGAATGGTTCTCTGAAGCTCACTATTAGAGGGACCCCGGTCGCTTGCGTCGATGATATTAAGGACATCAATCTGAGAACTTCTTTGGCCGAGAGTAATGAGCAACCAAGTGGGAGAACAAATTGAGAATATTTAGTCCGCTGGAAATGGGCTGTGTTTTTGAAAAGCGACGACAGAGCAGAAACAGCAATCGACGCTTGTCTTCTTTTTAAACTAACGGTCCTACAAGATGCCAGGTATAAAATAAAATAAAATAAAGGAACACCAGTGTGGATTGAGCACGTTTATGAACGTCTTTGTTCTAACATCTGACTCAGATTTCTCAGTCTGATGTTGGAGTTATGTGTTAATAAACCTGGGAGATATGGAGCTCCCCGGCATGTTCCTATAAGACCAACTACAAGATGCTGGATGGCAGCAGAACAGACAGCTTCAGGCCTGTAAACAGTAGGTGGGTTTACTTCGTCTTTTCTCCACGGGAACTATCCATTAACAGATAATGGGGGAAAAAATCTGAGTGATTAAGGCCCAGGGAATTATGGGTGAATACAAATTGACTCCACCTCCGTGCGGTGCGCTCTCTTGAGGTAGAAGCACTGCTCATAAGGCACAAGCTCATTTCAGAAGTACTATGAGGCCCATTAAGGACCGGAGAATGCAGCGCATGGGGGTAGGAAGGTGATCGTTGGGAGCGCACGGGAATGGACTCCCCCTGGACCTAAGCTGATTGGAGAACGGGCGCCTGGGGGGGAGCATTACTAATATGTATTTCCTGCCTCCACAGTTTAAGAAGGACAGAGTGAATCAAGTGCAAAATGTTGAAAATGAAGTATAGGACTTAATCGTGGCGTTGCAAAATCTCCGTTATTGTGTCATACAAAAAGTCAGGGAAATGTGGTTGTGTGCGAGATAATAAAATCAAAGACACCGGAGAACCACCAAAGCAGGAAAGAAAGGAAAAAAAAGATGTAGGAATAAAAGAGCATTTGATGGTTGCAGATCTCTCATGTTAGTGTTTGAAACTTTGGAGTGTTTCCAAGACAGAATAGTTAAGTCGTGACATGTCAGCGGAGGTGACGCCCTCGCACAGCACGAGCAAAGGATTCTGGGAGAACGCCACTCTGAGACAATGTCAGCTCTGATGCACGGCGAGCTGGTCCGAGGTGCTAATCAGAGCAGGACCGGGCTCCTGCTTGGATCAGACGCTCGGTGCCTACATTAACCGCTTCACAGCTCCCCTGGCTACTGGACCAGAGGTAGAGGCACCGAGGTGACAGGTTTTTGTGTTGAGATAAACATGCGTAACGCTTGAATAAATGTTACAAAGGGTTTAGCCAACTAGAACACCTTTTGGAGCCCACAAAACATGAGGGAGAAAATCATGAGGACACTTTCACTGTACCGTAAACAAACAGCAAATTTTCTTCTTTTTTTTCCTCTTTTTTGTTTTTTATTGCAAAACCCAGAGGAAAAAAATTACGGTAAGGAATATATTTTGTGTGCAGCAAACAGATGAAAAGCTGTTTTTCMGAATTGTATACAGAGACATGTGCACAGTTAAGCAGATAGACACAAACTTAAATAAAGTGTAAAGACAAAAAAGGGGGAAAATCAGATTTTAAATAAATAAAAATAGACTAGTGAGTCATAGAAAAGCACTACAACCCTGTTTTGCAACTGAATTAAACCACAAATTATAGCATTTTTAAATGATTTTAATGTTCTTTTTTGCAACACATGATGCTAATTTTGATTTTTCCTCTATATGCTGCTTTTATCATTTTTTAAAGTCATCATCCTTTCCCAACTTTACCTCTTGTATAAAAGCTTTAATTTTTGACYTGATCAAAGGAAAGCCAGAGTTATTTTGTTATATTTTAGATTTYCAGGTAAAATTAATTGGTAAGCTGTGAACCACTAGAGCTATGACAAAAGTTTGAGACAAAACTGACAAATGAATCCAACMCTTAGTAGCACATGTTCAATTCTTTTCCTCATCTCTTCTGACTTGAGATGTGAGGGGAAGACAGAAAATAATTAAAAATTAAAAAATGACTTCCTGTGCATTATATAAAAAATAAATAAATAAACTGAACAATGCATTTTTGCATCACGATAAAACWAAGCTTTAACAAAGACTGGCTTTCTTACAAACCAAATCTCTGTAAAATGAATGGTCTTCTCTTTTGGACTTGTTTTACAAAAAAGTGACATGCCCTGTTTTTTCTGTTGTCTGTTGTAGGAATAGAAACCTTCTTCAAGATGGCATGGGATTGATTTCCACATCACACGCAGGAGGGCAGAGGAAAGAGGAGATGATACGGCAGAAGTACGAGTGTTTGTGTGTACACCATTCTGTAAGAATAGTGCATCGCTAAACACAGGAAAGCCTTCATGACTCACATTTGCTATGATTTCATCAAATAGCAGTTTAATATTGATGAAAATACYACCAAAGCTTTACTGCTGCTGAAGTTTCTCACATTTTGGCATTATTTTGGTAGAGCTTTTGTTGCCATTTCAAATTTTTACACAAGCAGTTGTTGACGTGGGAGAGCTCTGAACTTTTTGGCCAAAAGATGGAGTTGCTAATGCCAGATAAATCTGGTGTTTCGGGACGAGTTACAGTGCTGCACTTACTGCTTCTATTCTTACAGCTAAACCCTCTCAATGGCTAAAACGTGGTCAAATGAACAGCGTATTGGTCGCAGAGGGAAAAGAATGGTTAAAAAAAACGGAAAAAGGGAGAAATCCACAACAAAGGTGAGAGGCAAACACATGCTAACGAACGATGTGTAGGCGCAGCAGCTGCAGGCAGGTACGGAGGTCCATTGGGGACAAACTGTGCAGGCTGCTGAGATGGATTGCATGGAATCCTGGACCCCCTGCAGCCACGAAACCACAACTCCACACTAAAACGCTCTAATTTACGCCATACATGTCTATTCGAAACTGTTGGGCCTATTCTAGGAAACAAAAGTCAAATGACCATGCCCTGACTTTTTTGAGCCCRGATGAGTGTTATGAGAGCATTTAAAGAAAGACAAACAAAAAAATGCACAGTATAACTTTCTGGTGAGCATAAAAAGCAGAAAAAAAGGAATGAAGTGTGAATATAGACCAGACCTTCTTTCAGGTCTCCAAAGAGTGAGTGGACTGAATGTAAAAAGTTAATTATGAGCACATGCCTGGTCTTCTTTTCTTCACTTTTTTTCACTAGCCTTGCCGTGGCACTGTCAGACCGAGGTATGAAGCTCGGAGGGGTTTGTGGTCCACACAAAAGAGCAAGGAAGRAGAGAGTCGAGGAGAGGCCCCTTGGCTGGGCTCGCGGCGTGGAACACCGTACAATTAGCCAGCCCGTGCGTTCTGCCGGCTTATAATTATCAGCGCTCGCCTTAATTGACTCCCTTAGCCTGCTGCAAAGGGACCCCCACCCCTTCCTCCCCCCCGCTAGATGCAGGCCGCCAAGCGCCACGCCAGGCTCTCCAAAGTCATTTAGAAAAGCGCTCATATTTTCGACACAAAAAGGAGGAACATTTGGTGAGAGAGAATTCATCATCAGGTGTCTAGAGGTTTTCCTTAATAGAAAAGCTGAGTCCCACTGAGTGCGCTCCGTGTAGCGGCCAGCCACGCATGCTCAGGACCAGCAAGCCGCCACTCGCAGYGGGCCACAAGACATTAACATAATTTTATATAACACAGGCACCCGCGCTGGAAATTTAATACATCTCAGCAAATACGAGACAGCCGTTTTGCATAATTTTTTTCTTCTTCTTCTCCCATTGCTTTTGCTGTGCCTCCTAGCTTTATCTGTCCTCCTTCCACGTCTCTCTGCTGTCTTGTCTTCGACCTGCCTCCGTCTCCTTCTTGCTGCCACTCCAGCTCGCCCGCCCCATCCTCCCTCACGCAGCCACCCCTCTTTCCTCACCCCATGGCGCTGCTCTCACTAGGAGAGGGGAAGTTCATTACCTCAGCTAAATCAGAATTAGTCCCTTCATTTTGACGGGGCGAACTTCATTAGAAAGGCCCTTCCTTAATCCAGCAGGGAGAACTGATGAATCTACATGGGGGCAATAATTTGCTTCACACAGCACATTCAGCCACTTCCTCCACACAGTCTCCCCCTTCCCTTTTTTTTCCCCTTTTTCTTTTTCTTTTCAACGCCTTTCTGGCTTTTTGCTCTTATGGCTACATTTTATTAGATCTCCAACAAAAAAATTACTGAGAAAGAAAAACACCTGCATATAATTAACTAATGGGAGCAGAGATGGTGTAAAGAATGAGTTATGCTGTTGGAATGTCCTGCCTCCCAACAGACTTTAAGGTCTCTGGAGCAGCCTTAGCTGTCTTGGCTGATGCTCAAACACAAACAGAGTGAGCACAGAAGAGAGCAAGCTAGGTCTGAGAGCCTCACGGAACTTCTGTTAAAAGTTACATTATCATAGTGGAATAAAAAAAATGATAATGGGACAGTAAGACATGTGCTTCCTTTGTCTTTAGTTGACTTCTTCTGTAACCTTCATTGAGAAAGACGGTTTGCGAGGATCTCTTCAGAGACGGCGCTCCAGCAGTTGTCTAGTTTCTTGCAACAAACTGGAGAGCGAAGAGACGTGAATCAGGACAGACAGCCCCAGACTGCAGTACCACAGCGCCTGGTGTCAAACAGATGTGAAACTTGGCAGCAACGCTGCCCAGAAAACAGAGAACCCACAGATTTCAGGGAGGTTTTTAGCTGAGCTGCCCTCCCTTCTTTCACCACTCCCCCCTGTCCCCCCAAAG
>NW_013952408.1:3322266-3332031 GCF_001266775.1 Austrofundulus limnaeus | reverse complement strand
GTGTGTGTGTGTGTGTGTGTGTGTGTGTGTGTGTGTGTGTGTGTGTGTGTGTGTGTGTGTGAGACAAGCAACGCCAGCTCTGTTTTACCATAAGCCTATTGTAAAACATTAATAAACACTAACAGAGCAGAGGTTATTTTTTCCCCTAAAAATCTGCCCAGGCATCAGGGTAAGGTATCCCAGCGGAGTGGTTTAGCTGTCCAAAGCTTCAGCTCCATCTAACGGTCTCTTCTGCCCCTCAGTCAACGCTCTGAAGCATGTGTATATGGTTGAGTCCACCCACAAATCGCAGGGACGTCCTAAATAGTCAGTGGGACCTGAAGGGGCTAAAGATCACTGCAGCAGAAGCCACAGAGGCCTTCCTGTCAAAGGCAGCACATTCAGGGGGCCAGGGGTGAGGGGGAGCCGGAGGGAGTGAGCTGGAGACATGACATACATTTCATTACACTTAAACCAACTGTGGGTTCGGCTCAGAGCCTTGGATTTCCAATGCCGTCTCCGAGGATGGAGTAAGTGGAGGTGTAAAAGAATGGTTTTATACAAAGAACACAATAGGTAGGTGGACAAAGGCGGGCAGCTGGACTAATTGCTTGGGGGCTTGTAAGAATATTTTTGTAACTACCTCTGTTTAAAGCTCAATTTAGTGGCACATGTCACTCTGGCGAAGCCTGCAACTCAAACTGCAATTAAAAAGGATACTTAAAATTTATACCTAACAAGCCTGATGTATTTCTAACTTCTGTCATCTTTTTTTAATTAATTATATAGACATTCAAAAAAGTTTTGATATGGATTACGTCTTCATCTTTTTAATTTCCGTGAATGCGTGAGCGCAAATTTTATTGGGTGCATGGAAAGAAGGCAGTAATCAGTCCAGACATGCTAAGAGTGATATGGYAAAAAGTGAATTATCATGCAAAATCCGACTTTTTAACCATTTAACACAATTTGTTGTGTACTTAGAGTCTCTAGAAATGCAGAAAATTTCAGTTTAGTCGCTCCAGGTGATGCAGAGATATCTTTATATTYTGTTTGGGTAAAAAAATTCACTCGTTCTTYATTTTCTATGACATTTTCTGAACTGTTACRTCACAGAAACTACAAYGGAACTGCCAAATAAGGTCTGGACTTACCAACTAACTTCGTCTTCATTCTCYTCTCTCTCTGGGTCAAAYAAACATGTAAGGCTTGATGACCAAGTCTTCTGTTGTTCAAATCTTTTTATTCAYTTRTAAATATAAAGCTCCTGCACCGCYATAYAGTTGTAAACTCCTCTATCAAACGAGATTGGACCGCTCTGGAAGCTGGAAGGGTTTGGATTTAAAGTGACAGCCTCAAAACAAGTTGCTTTGAGACACACCTCAGAAAATGGTTGAAAGAGGGGCTTGTGGAGTTACAATTAGGAGGAATTCAGATTACACATYGCAGTTCCACTTTACATAGACCTGAAATGAATGATTTAAATTTGAAAAAGAACGATTTAAAAGCACGATTTGTCTCCTTTAACAAGAGATAACCTGGATTTAGAAAGAGACTACTTGTCCATTATGTGGATKCTCTCTCAACTACGGGTCTATATCTCTGGAGAGAAGTAAAAGAAGCATRCTCAGATGGGTTGTGGGGTTAAAGGAGGCTGGGCTGCACAGGTGACGTTCATGCTCAATCCAGCGCCAGGTTAAAATAGTCTACAACTGATCTTTGTCTTCATTTTGGCTTTGAGAATGCATGGTCTSTCTGAGCAGCGCAGCGGAAAGACACGCTGTCATCACAGCTACATAATGGAAAAAGATTATCTGCAGTCTAACCTACTTTTATATAAAAAGAAACGCCTATTGTTAATTCCTCTGTGTGTTATGAAAATGGCTATAACATTACAAAACACTATTATTATTGCTCGCTTGGGGGGAGCCCCCCGCTCATTAGGCTTCAAACACATCATAAGTTTTGATTATTATATCGGCTTCATTCTCTCATTATAGTGACAAACTCCTGCTATTTTGTTGCCAATCTCCTTCCAGCTGTCATATCTTCGGAAAGATCACAAAACCCTTCAAACACGCCTCAGATTCACCAGACATCGCTTGATTCCCCCATTGAATTTGCAGGATTAACTCGAGGAAGAAACGTCTCATATTTCTTAACTGGTTGCTATGTCTGACATCAGAGTGTATGAAATTCTAGCGTACTGGTATTGTCCAGGGGAGGGAACCCTCACTCGAACCGTCAGCGCTTCACCAAGTGGGACAGAGATGATTAAAACACACCGTGGCTGTGACTGACAGACTCCCCACCGCTTCCAGAAGATGACATGTCTCCAAGTCACTCAGAAAAGCAACTCCTCTAATTTTAACTCTGACTACAACACCGACCCCCACTGTCAAAACCAACAAAAAACAGGCATGCTGAGATTCTTAACCGCAATAAAAGTGATAACAACTAAACAGAGGAATAAGTTTTAAAAAACAACAATAGGGAGGGGAGGAGACAAAAGGGCTGAGAAGGTGCCATTTCCCCCCGGTGCACACAAACAGCAGGAACCTGTGAGCTTGTGACAACACCTTCAAACATTTCTGTTACTTTCACAGAAATATCTGATGCTGATGCTCCAATGTGATGCTTCTGCAGCAGTCTTGTCCCAGCGCACATTCGACTTGGCAAGATCTCAGTTGCCGAAGAAGTAAAAAAAAAAGAAAAAAAAGAAAAGAAACTGGGGGGAAAAAATACTCTCCTAACTGACTATGTTTGACATTTGTCATGACAGGAATACAGTGAGAGTAGGAAAGAAAAAGAGGAGTGAGAGGTGGGACTGGAAGAGGAAAAAAGGAGGAGTGGCAGAGGGTGATCGATGTGTGAAATTGTTTGTGTGGGAAAAAAAATTGGGCATTTTCTGGATGTGTTATTAGTTGTGTTTTTTTGTGTGTGTGTGTGTGAGGAGGAGGAGGACCGAAAGTGTGGTGGTGGGATTCCGTGAGATTGTCATGTTGTGCTGTAAAGCTCAGGGTCGTGTACTAAATGATTCACAGAAAACTGAATCTTTTACATTGGCGTCAGCAATTCAGCCAGGCGCCCTTGTGGGGGAATTCTTTTTGTGTGTTTTTATTGAAGTCTGCATTGAGCGCGCCCAAAAGCTCTGACAGGGGGCCCCCGAGGGCTCTTGTCTTCACCTCCAAATCATAAGATGGAGAGACGAAGCTCCCTCTGTGCTCTAAATTATACCCCTCAACACCCCCTTTTTGCACATAGACTTGCAACCCTGCCCTCCCCACCCTAAAAAATAAAACAGAAGCAGAGAAGAAAAGCCTTCAGTAATGCAGTYCCAGTGGAGGGCTCCGCGATCACTCTGCTCTGCAGGAACAGCTGACAGGCTCGATGTGGCGGGTCCGTTCCCTGCGGTCTATCGTACGTGGCGCTTCAGCGTGATGGTTAGTACTTCGGTACAGATGTGGCGTCTTTGCATGATCCTGCATGGCTCTCACCTGACAGCCCCCGTCATTGACCCATGGCAGCTCCACGACTTCAGTTACTTCTCTTACCCTTTACCTGTCTCCTCCTAACTCCTTGATTAGAAACCTATGTGAAGCTCCTGACACATTCAGAGGGAATTTAGGGGGGCCAAAAAAAGGGGGGGTGGAATGGGGCTGGTGTAATTTGAGCAATGGGCACAGCTGCGTAAACATGGGTATCGTGGAATTTCTGCCTGCTTGATGGAATTGACTTTGCCTAAATAGCCCCTCTTCCAAACCCAAAATGGCCCATTTTCCACATGTCCCAATGAATATGACAACTAATCCAACAACACGAGTGCGGCACTGGAAATGCCAAACCAGTTCAGTGTAGTCTGTGTCTTTTCTCGAGCCGTGAAAACTCTCCCTCTTTGGCCGTCTTTGCTAAAGACCTCATCCAAGTCCTGCTGCCTGACCTGTCAAAAAGCAGCCCCATTCACTCTCAAATACCCAAACAAAATAAACCAACAACCGCTGGCAGGGTCAGAGGGCAGCTGCTCTGGGTGCTTGGACTCTGGTGTGCCCTCTGATTGGTGGAAAGGGCAGTGAGCAAAAGGGAATCTTTTCAAAGTGAAATCTCCAGCTGATGGCTTAGAGCTCAACGYCCCACAGTTTGTTTCTCTCGCTTCTGTCAGGAGTTTTTGCCCGAGCCATTTGGAAGGATTAGAAAAAGTGGGGGAAGAGAAATTCAGCTGCAGAGCGTGTGTACTGTAGGATCTGAGTGATGGCTCCAAGACCCCTCGGAGAGTGATAAACCTTTGACCTTGACAGCCCCCTGTGGTGACCCCTGACCTCTGGCTCTGTGCCACAGACACAGTAAGACAGGTGCAGGCAGGAGAGTGACCACACCCCCRTCATCTTGGCCAAAATCTCACTCATCCAACCTATAGTACCTGTCCTGATGCGCTACACTGTCAAATGCATCTGAGTACAGAAAAACAATGACTGTTACTCATCATTGTCAATGGTGTTAGGGGGAAAACTTCCAAACATTCAGCTGTTTTTTTACAAACGACAAATTAAGAAAATAGCTACAAACATTTAGAAGACACAGAAATGAAAAGCTGAGAGGACTAAAGTGCTTTAAAAGGACACAGTTCAAGAAATATGAGGGTGGAAATGACTAAAGCAAAGATGTGAGGAGAGTGGAAGCAAGATGAYACATCATGCCTTTTTCTTAGCTAAAACGGGCTCAAGCTCCAAGGTTGTGTGCCAGTCCGCGCCAGTCTTTCTACGGATCCATTTCCTCTCCCTAGGCACTTCTCTCATGTTGTTGGCCCAGTGATTCAGTGCCTTGCATTAAGAGCAATTCACCTGCCTCCAGCATCCCAGCGGCACAGGTCCCCTGGGGAAACCAGGTGGAGCATAAAAAAGTTCCACATATGGTAAAGTCAAGCTGCTCCGAGGCTGCTGAGTGTCTGCTGTGGGGATAGAGGTTCCTAAAAGGCCCAGCTGGTACTTGGAAAAGAGCTTCTGCATTACTACACCTCAGTGTCTGTTTGGGCTCCCCTCTGGAAAGTGTTGGCCGGCGCACATGACCAGCCATTTTAGATTTTCTCCCTCTACACCCCCCTCACATTGCCTCATCTCTCGCTCCCTCCCGTTTTCCGACTGGTTCTGTATCCAATTGAACATTTGGTCCTCCACTGCTGGTTAATCAAATTCCTCCATCTGGCCCCCTATCCCTACGGAACACGAAAGGTGCAGCCTGAGCCTGGGTCCAAGCGCATATTGGAAGGGAGGAGGGGAACGGAGACAGGGACTGCCTACCTAACTTACGCAGCCCAGTCAACTAGATCAGGTAGGGAGCATGAGGCCAGGCCTGATCGTTCTGGGCAAACAGGAACAGCTTGGGACTCAGTATCAGAGCCCTGCTGTTCATAGCGCTCAGGGACAGCAGTCGGTTCATACGACAGTAGGAGGGTTTTATGTGCTAATACCTCCACATACACTGTAGAATACAGAATAGAGTGCAGCCTAAGTACCAGTGGCTACAGCAGAAGGTGAGCACAACCCCAGAACAGTTTTTGATTCAGTCTCCATGGCACTAGAGGGTGCTGTTCTTCCAAAACTCTAAGAACAAAGAAAAAAGGAAGAAAGGAGAAAAATAGGTTTGTATGAAAGCTGCACATTTGCCTGTTGCCTTCTTACACTGCTTCTTTGAGTTCAAAGTATTCATCTGTCGGTAACTAAGCAGTGCTTAAGCCTTTGCTCTGATCAAAAAGAGCTATCTTAAGATATCACACAAAGCCAGCAGTGATCTTTTAATCCCCCGGAGAGACTGTGCAGCCTCCACAAAATATTGCCTTATCCACATACTTATTAGAGAAGAGCTTGTTTTAAAAAATATAGTCTTGGCACACATCGGTAAATAGGTTTCAAAGTCCAGTCACTTTTACAAGACGCCTCTACAGCTGTGGCATCTGCATCTGATCAGCTGCTATTTGCCCAGAGAATCTGACGTGAGGTAAAAGCAAGCACTTCAGTTGAGTCACGGATATAAAACACATGGCATCTGAAGTGCTGCTTCGCTCTCCTCCGTATTGCGTGATTTCTATTCATGTCCGACAATCCTTTCCCCTTTCCAGGTGGCAAAACATGTGTCAATAATTAAACTGCTTTTACATAACAGGATACAGGAACACAATGCAATTTGCTCCCCATATTTCATTGGGCCTTTATGAAAGCACATGAGAGAGTGTAATTAATCAAACCACTGGAATATGTGAACGCCAATTTCTACTTAATGGCACTTACAGGGATTGGGTCCCTTAAGCACCACGTTCTGTCTACCAAACGAGCAAGCTTCAATTTCATCTCCATAGTTTTGACAATAAAACCTGGTGTTGATGTTAAACAGTCCTCATTTGACATCATGACGTCTTCAAATAACATTAAAAAAATGCGGTCATGTCACTCGGTGTCATGCTTGTGACAGACTACATCCCTGATACCTTTAACTAAAGATTAAATGATATACTGTAGCTTTGTGTTCACAATGGTCATGCTTGGATTTCTGAAATGAATATTCTTTTAATGATCTTACTTTGACCTCAAATCCAAGTGTAAGCTCTATATTCACTTAACCACAGGAGGCTAACCACCTCCCAGCCAGGGACAGGAAGAGGATCATTCACTGCTTTTAGTGGCTTTCTGTGAGAAGATGGTCCTCGTCTAAATGGCACCCATGTCCCTAAAAGTGTTTCTCTCTCCCCCACCACTCTTTCTTTCCCTGAGTCTCTCCAAAGACTCCTCTAAGTGCAGCATCTTGTTTCAGTAATTCAGCCAGGGCAGAGACAGTGGAGAGAGGAAGGTAATCGATTTCTCTCTCATTTGGTTCCTCCAAGACTTGCTGTAAGGCCTCTTAGGGGAGTTCTGGACTATTGGACAGGACAATGTTATGGGAAAGAGTGTCATTGCGTTTAAGGTCATCGTTACACCAAGGTTTCATTTTGAGTATGTTTTTATTGAAGCATGTACCGGGCAGAGAAACAAACAACGCCGCCGTCATTTCCAGGATGGCAGACCTGAAGAACTGTCCTTACAGTTCATAACAGCATTGGCATTTGAATGACAGGGTAAGATATCACGTGCTGTTGCAATATGATACACTGTGGATATACTCTCAGAAAACTTCAGTTAAGTATGAAGCTTTTAGTAAGGTCCATAGGTAAACCTTGAGTCTATAAAAAGACACCAATGCTAAATTATTTATAGGAAAATGCCTTTACAGTATGTTTACTATTTCTGCTTCACGCTTCGCATCATCTTTCCAAAATAAGAAAGAATAAATGGAAACAGAAAGCCAAAAGATGGGCAAGACAGAGCTACAAACATCTTACTTACATGCTATAGATCTGAAGAATATAAGTACATTTGCAGTAGCAATATTGAGTGAGTACATCAGTGTTGTAGTACTCAAGACTGGTCTTGGTCTTAAGACCACTTTTTGTTGGACTCTGTTATGTCTCAGACTCGACCACAATAGTTCAGCCTTGTCTCCACCTTGGACATTGACAACTCTGGATTTTATTTCAAGTCAAGACCACAACTGCAGAAATATCACTAAATTGCCAGAATATTGTCCAATTTATTTGTTAACATCTTTGCTTTCGTTGGATGTAAAACGTACTGATTTAAATCCAAGCATGACTCATTGTTAATTATGTATTTTTGTTACCGCAGTTACCCATCCCCACTCCCTTTCACTTGGCACTCCAAGAAAATGAGCAGTGATTTTCTGGGAGCGGGAAAAGAAGTCCGCAAGACCTAAAAAATTTTGCTATATGTATCATAAAGAGTGTATTTGTGAAACAACATCCAAGAAAAAGCATACAGCAACTTGTAAATTCTTCAGTGCTTCACTTTCAAAAATTTTAAACCTTTATGGTCTCTTAGAAAGGAAGCAGAAAGAAAAGTGTTATGTGTAAATGATGTTAGCCAAGTTGGCTAGCTAACGTTAGCGATCTGCCTCTGTACCAAGATTGTTTAACCGACCCTCAAAGCGACTTAGTCAATATTAGCTGAATGTTTTAGGTCACTTGGTCCTGGGTCAGGTTGTCTAAACTACAACACTAGAGGACATTATAATCCATCCAATTTCTTTATCTGTTTCCTGTTTCCCCTAAAAGTTGCCTTCAGCAGCCACTGTGCAAGAAAGGAGGGACACTCTGGACAAGTCACAAGTGCATCATGGACCACACAGACATAACAAGACAGTCACATTCTCACCTACATCTAGGGATAATTTAGAGTTCCAAATGAACCTAATATGCATGTTTTTGGTCTGCAGTACCCAAAGAAAACCCATGTGTGCATGGAGAGAACATGCAAACTCCACACAGAAAGATCCAAAGTAGGAAGGTGATCCTAGAACCTCCACACTACCACTGCACCATTGTGCCACCCTCACATTATCATACAAAAAAAAAGAAAAACACTACTTGGATGTTTAAGAAATACTAAACTAACTTGATATGTTTACAGTATTTAAAGTTAACGTCTATAGGCACAACCAGGGAGCATCATGGTAGCATTTAGTGAAAGACTTTTTGTTTCCTAAACTGCCTTCATCAACAGGTTTGATTCCAGTTCAGCTACTTTTGCTTCTCCTTTGTAATTGTAGGTCCGTATGGTTTCTGGTTATTCATTCTGCATTTCAAGTCTTTTGCCAGCCTGCTAAATTCTTAATACCAGTCAGCAAATCTCAGGTTGAGGCTCTATTCATTTACATCTGATTGTTACATTCCTGCACAAAAACCAATTAAAAATGCAATCTAACTACCTGCAGATCTTGGCATGAATTATTTGCAAAATAGAGACCAATCTCACGTGTCATTAGGAGTGCAGCTGCAAYGCAAACAAGACAAATCTATCTATTGTTTATTACCTCCTCAGGCTTTTTACCCAGAGGGCAGAAGAAGAGAGGGAGGGGCAGAGGTCAGCGCAATTACCATCCGCTCCATCCTTGGAGTCAGACAGTGCTAAGACATGCATTGGCAAATTCCATGGCAGCATCGTATATCACATTACCATAAAGTCCCAAAGAGAGTTAACCTTTGTTCAATTCCATTTGATTCTAAAAGTGGAAAACACTGACGATCTCATTCAGCCTCTGTGATTCAAGAGTTTACTTGTTTGTCTTTCAGTCTTGTGACTGCTCTTGCTTAAGCTTCTGCCATTCCAAAAATAAAGCGCCAGGGGAGAGGAAGGATCACTGAATCATCCTGGGTAGGATATCATATCATCTGGAGAGCTTCAAGGTTCGGTCTTCAACTGTGTCTGTGAAGTAAAAGCTGTTCTTTAAAGGAACAAAAAGAGTTCAGCTCTGTGTCAAACTAAATATAATCCAGTCCAGTTTAATAACTACCTGTATGTATTTGTGATTTTTCTTGCTTTTTATTCAGTCACAACTCTGACCTAAATAATAAGGAATTCACCTAAAAAGGTCTCCGTTTTGGCTTCTGTTAGCAATATTTCACTGGTATTTGCAGCATCAGTATGGGCTAAATTGCCTGTTGACTGAATATGCAAATGACCATCGGTGGCAGAATGTGTAATACTGTTACTGAGCAAAGACGCTTTCTGGCAACGACTTCAGCTCTATGTAGTAATCTTTGGGTGGTGGAAACAAGACAAACGTTGCTGTGATGGATCAAAAAAAAAGAAGCAAAGGTGAGAATGAAGTAGTAAGCCAACGTAGAAAGAAAGAAAGAAAGAAAGAAAGAAAGAAAGAAAGAAAGAAAGAAAGAAAGAAAGAAAG